>NC_090940.1:468577521-468886842 GCF_040938575.1 Ambystoma mexicanum | reverse complement strand
TGGACTCAGAAGGAGTTGGATATCACATCTCATGTTATAGGAAGGGTCTCCGGATTGGAATGAGAAGGACTTGGATATCACATCTCATGCTATAGGAAGGCTCTCAGGTTTGGAAAGGGAAGGAGTTGGATATCACATTTCATGTTAGAGGTAGGATCTCAGGTTTGGTATTAGAAGCATTGAGATATCACATCTCATGCTATCGGAAGGATCTCAGGTTTGGTATTAGAGGCATTGAGATATCACATCTCATGCTATCGGAAGGGTCTCAGGTTTGGAACGGGAAGGATTTGGATATCACATCTCATGTTATATGAAGGATCTCAGGTTTGGTATTAGAAGCATTGAGATATCACATCTCATGCTATCGGAAGGATCTCAGGTTTGGTATTAGAGACATTGAGATATCACATCTCTGCTATCGGAAGGGTCTCAGGTTTGGAATGGGAAGGAGTTGGATATCCCATTTCATGTTATAGGAAGGGTCTCAGGTTTGGTATAAGAATTGAGATATCACATCTCTGCTATCGAAAGTGTCTCAGGATTGGGATGGGAAGGAGTTGGATATCACATCTCATGCTATAGGACGGGTCTCGGGTTTGGTATTAGTAGAAGCATTGAGATATCACATCACATGCTGTAGGAAGGGTCTCCGGTTTGGCATGGGAAGGAATTGGATATCACATCTCATGTCATAGGAAGGATCACAGGTTTGCTATTAGAAGCATTGAGATATCACATCTCATGCTATAGGAATGGTCTCAGGATTGGAATGGGAAGGAGATGGATATTACATTCTTGCTATAGGAAGGGTCTCATGTTTGGAATGCGAAGGAGTTGGATACCACATCTCATGTTAGAGGAAGGGTCTCAGGGTTGGTATAAGCATTGAGATATCACATCTCTGCTATCGGAAGTGTCTCAGGATTGAAATGGAAGGAGTTGGATATCCCATCTCATGTTATAGGACGGGTCTCAGGTTTGGTATTAGAATCATTGAGATATCACATCTCATGCTGTAGGAAGGGTCTAAGGATTGGAATGGGAATGACTTGGATATCACATCTCATGCTATAGGTAGGCTCTCAGGTTTGGAAAGGGAAGGAGTTGGATATCACATTTCATGTTAGAAAATGGATCTCATGTTTGGTATTAGAGGCATTGAGATTTCACATCTCATGCTATAGGAAGGGTCTCAGGATTGGAATGGGAAGGAGTTGGATATCCCATCTCATGTTATAGGACGGGTCTCGGGTTTGTTATTAGAATCATTGAGATATCACATCTCATGCTGTAGGAAGGGTCTCAGGATTGGAATGGGAAGGAGTTGGATATCACATCTCATGCCAAAGGGAGGGTCTCAGGTTTGGAAGGGGAAGGATTTTGATATCACATCTCGTGTTATAGGAAGGATCTCAGATTTGGTATTAGAAGCATTGAGACATCACATCTCATGCTATAGGAAGGGTCTCATTTTGGAATGGGAAGGAATGGGATATCACATCTCATGCTATAGGAAGGGTCTCAGGTTTGGTATAAGCATTGAGATATCACATCTCATGCTATAGGAAGGGTCTCAGGATTGGAATGGGAAGGAGTTGTATATGACATATCATGCCATAGGAAGGGTCTCAGGTTTGGTATAAGCATTGAGATATCACATCTCTGCTATCGGAAGGGTTTTAGGATTGGAATGGGAAGGAGTTGGATATCCCATATCATGTTATAGGAAGGGTCTCAGTTTTGGTATTAGAAGCATTGAGATATCACATCTCATGCTATAGGAAGGGTCTCAGGATTGGAATGGGAAGGACTTGGATATCACATCTCATGCTATAGGGAGGGTCTCAAGTTTGATATTAGAAGCATTGAGTTAACATATCTCATGATATGGGAAGGGTCTCAGGATTGGAATGGGAAGGAGTTGGATATCACATCTCATGATAAAGGAAGGGTCTAAGGTTTGGAAGGGGAAGGATTTGGATATCACAACTCATGTTATAGGACGGGTGTCAGGTTTGGTATTAGAAGCATTGAGATAGCAAGTGTCCTGGTATAGGAAGGGTCTCAGAATTGGAATGGGAAGGAGTTGGATATCACATCTCAAGCTATAGGAAGGGTCTCGGGATTGGAATGGGAAGGAGTTTGATATCACATCTCATGCCATAGTATGGGTCTCAGGTTTGGTAGAAGCATTGGGATATCACATCTCATGCTATCGGAAGGGTATCAGGATTGGATTTGGAAGTAGTTGGATATCCCATCTCATGCTATAGGAAGGGTCTCAGGTTGGAATGGGAAGGAGTTGGATATCACATATGCTATAGGAAGGGTCTCAGGATTGGAATGGGAAGGACTTCGATATCACATCTCATGTTATAGGAAGGCTCTCAGGTTTGGAAGGGGAAGGAGTTGGATATCACATTTCATGTTAGAGGTAGGATCTCAGGTTTGGTATTAGAGGCATTGAGATATCCCATCTCATGCTATCAGAAGGGTCTCAGGATTGGAATGGGAAGGAGTTGGATATCACATCTCATGCCAAAGGGAGGGTCTCAGGTTTGGAAGGGGAAGGAGTTGGATACCACATCTCATGTTATAGGAAGGGTCTCAGGGTTGGTATCAGCATTGAGATATCACATCTCTGCTATCGGAAGTGTCTCAGGATTGAAATGGAAGGAGTTGGATATCCCATCTCATGTTATAGGACGGGTCTCAGGTTTGGTATTAGAATCATTGAGATATAACATCTCATGCTGTAGGAAGGGTCTAAGGATTGGAATGGGAAGGACTTGGATATCACATCTCATGCTATAGGTAGGCTCTCAGGTTTGGAAAGGGAAGGAGTTGGATATCACATTTCATGTTAGAGGATGGATCTCATTTTTGGTATTAGAGGCATTGAGATATCACATCTCATGCTATAGGAAGGGTCTCAGGATTGGAATGGGAAGGATTTGGATATCACATCTCATGCTATAGGAAGGGTCTCAGGTTTGGTATAAGCATTGAGATATCAAATCTCATGCTATAGGAAGGGTCTCAGGATTGGAATGGGAAGGAGTTGGATATCACATCTCATGTTATAGGACGGGTCTCGGGTTTGTTATTAGAATCATTGAGATATCACATCTCATGCTGTAGGAAGGGTCTCAGGATTGGAATGGGAAGGAGTTGGATATCACATCTCATGCCAAAGGGAGGGTCTCAGATTTGGAAGGGGAAGGATTTTGATATCACATCTCGTGTTATAGGAAGGATCTCAGATTTGGTATTAGAAGCATTGAGACATCACATCTCATGCTATAGGAAGGGTCTCATTTTGGAATGGGAAGGAATGGGATATCACATCTCATGCTATAGGGAATGTCTCAAGTTTGATATTAGAAGCATTGAGATAACAAATCTCATGATATGGGAAGGGTCTCAGGATTGAAATGGGAAGGAGTTGGATATCACATCTCATGATAAAGGAAGGGTCTAAGGTTTGGAAGGGGAAGGATTTGGATATCACAACTCATGTTATAGGACGGGTGTCAGGTTTGGTATTAGAAGCATTGAGATAGCAAGTCGCCTGGTATAGGAAGGGTCTCAGAATTGGAATGGGAAGGAGTTGGATATCACATCTTAAACTATAGGAAGGGTCTCGGGATTGGAATGGGAAGGAGTTTGATATTACATCTCATGCCATAGTATGGGTCTCAGGTTTGGTAGAAGCATTGGGATATCACATCTCATGCTATAGGAAGGGTCTCATTTTGGAATGGGAAGGAATGGGATATCACATCTCATGCTATAGGAAGGGTCTCAGGTTTGGTATAAGCATTGAGATATCACATCTCATGCTATAGGAAGGGTCTCAGGATTGGAATGGGAAGGAGTTGTATATGACATATCATGCCATAGGAAGGGTCTCAGGTTTGGTATAAGCATTGAGATATCACATCTCTGCTATCGGAAGGGTTTTAGGATTGGAATGGGAAGGAGTTGGATATCCCATATCATGTTATAGGAAGGGTCTCAGTTTTGGTATTAGAAGCATTGAGATATCACATCTCATGCTATAGGAAGGGTCTCAGGATTGGAATGGGAAGGACTTGGATATCACATCTCATGCTATAGGGAGGGTCTCAAGTTTGATATTAGAAGCATTGAGTTAACATATCTCATGATATGGGAAGGGTCTCAGGATTGGAATGGGAAGGAGTTGGATATCACATCTCATGATAAAGGAAGGGTCTAAGGTTTGGAAGGGGAAGGATTTGGATATCACAACTCATGTTATAGGACGGGTGTCAGGTTTGGTATTAGAAGCATTGAGATAGCAAGTGTCCTGGTATAGGAAGGGTCTCAGAATTGGAATGGGAAGGAGTTGGATATCACATCTCAAGCTATAGGAAGGGTCTCGGGATTGGAATGGGAAGGAGTTTGATATCACATCTCATGCCATAGTATGGGTCTCAGGTTTGGTAGAAGCATTGGGATATCACATCTCATGCTATCGGAAGGGTATCAGGATTGGATTTGGAAGTAGTTGGATATCCCATCTCATGCTATAGGAAGGGTCTCAGGTTGGAATGGGAAGGAGTTGGATATCACATATGCTATAGGAAGGGTCTCAGGATTGGAATGGGAAGGACTTCGATATCACATCTCATGTTATAGGAAGGCTCTCAGGTTTGGAAGGGGAAGGAGTTGGATATCACATTTCATGTTAGAGGTAGGATCTCAGGTTTGGTATTAGAGGCATTGAGATATCCCATCTCATGCTATCAGAAGGGTCTCAGGATTGGAATGGGAAGGAGTTGGATATCACATCTCATGCCAAAGGGAGGGTCTCAGGTTTGGAAGGGGAAGGAGTTGGATACCACATCTCATGTTATAGGAAGGGTCTCAGGGTTGGTATCAGCATTGAGATATCACATCTCTGCTATCGGAAGTGTCTCAGGATTGAAATGGAAGGAGTTGGATATCCCATCTCATGTTATAGGACGGGTCTCAGGTTTGGTATTAGAATCATTGAGATATAACATCTCATGCTGTAGGAAGGGTCTAAGGATTGGAATGGGAAGGACTTGGATATCACATCTCATGCTATAGGTAGGCTCTCAGGTTTGGAAAGGGAAGGAGTTGGATATCACATTTCATGTTAGAGGATGGATCTCATTTTTGGTATTAGAGGCATTGAGATATCACATCTCATGCTATAGGAAGGGTCTCAGGATTGGAATGGGAAGGATTTGGATATCACATCTCATGCTATAGGAAGGGTCTCAGGTTTGGTATAAGCATTGAGATATCAAATCTCATGCTATAGGAAGGGTCTCAGGATTGGAATGGGAAGGAGTTGGATATCACATCTCATGTTATAGGACGGGTCTCGGGTTTGTTATTAGAATCATTGAGATATCACATCTCATGCTGTAGGAAGGGTCTCAGGATTGGAATGGGAAGGAGTTGGATATCACATCTCATGCCAAAGGGAGGGTCTCAGATTTGGAAGGGGAAGGATTTTGATATCACATCTCGTGTTATAGGAAGGATCTCAGATTTGGTATTAGAAGCATTGAGACATCACATCTCATGCTATAGGAAGGGTCTCATTTTGGAATGGGAAGGAATGGGATATCACATCTCATGCTATAGGGAATGTCTCAAGTTTGATATTAGAAGCATTGAGATAACAAATCTCATGATATGGGAAGGGTCTCAGGATTGAAATGGGAAGGAGTTGGATATCACATCTCATGATAAAGGAAGGGTCTAAGGTTTGGAAGGGGAAGGATTTGGATATCACAACTCATGTTATAGGACGGGTGTCAGGTTTGGTATTAGAAGCATTGAGATAGCAAGTCGCCTGGTATAGGAAGGGTCTCAGAATTGGAATGGGAAGGAGTTGGATATCACATCTTAAACTATAGGAAGGGTCTCGGGATTGGAATGGGAAGGAGTTTGATATTACATCTCATGCCATAGTATGGGTCTCAGGTTTGGTAGAAGCATTGGGATATCACATCTCATGCTATCGGAAGGGTATCAGGATTGGATTTGGAAGTAGTTGGATATCCCATCTCATGCTATCAGAAGGCTCTAAGGATTGGAATGGGAAGGAGTTGGATATCACATCTCATGCCAAAGGGAGGGTCTCAGGTTTGGAAGGGGAAGTATTTGGATATCACATCTCGTGTTATAGGAAGGATCTCAGGTTTGGTATTAGAAGAATTGAGATATCACATCTCATGTTATCGGAAGGATCTCAGGTTTGGTATTAGAAGCATTGAGATATCAGATCTCATGCTATCAGAAGGGTCTCAGGATTGGAATGGGAAGGAGTTGGATATCCCATCTCATGCTATAGGAAGGGTCTCAGGTTGGAATGGGAAGGAGTTGGATATCACATCTCATGCCATAGGAAGGATCTCAGGTTTGGTATTAGAAGCATTGAGACATCACATCTCATGTTATAGGAAGGGTCTCAGGATTGGAATGGGAAGGAGTTGGATATCACATCTCATGCTATAGGAAGGGTCTCAGGTTTGGTATAAGCATTGAGATATCACATCTCATGCTATCGGAAGTGTCTCAGGATTGGAATGGGAAGGATTTGGATATCACATCTCATGTTATAGGAAGGATCTCAGGTTTGGTATTAGAAGCATTGAGATATCACATCTCATGCTATCGGAAGGATCTCAGGTTTGCTACTAGAGACATTGAGATATCACATCTCTGCTATCGGAAGGGTCTCAGGTTTGGAATGGGAAGGAGTTGGATATCACATCTGATGCTATAGGACGGGTCTCGGGTTTGGTATTAGTAGAAGCATTGAGATATCACATCTCATGCTATAGGAAGGGTCTCAGGATTGGAATGGGAAGGAGTTGTATATGACATCTCATGCCATAGGAAGGGTCTCAGGTTTGGTATGAGCATTGAGATATCACATCTCTGCTATCAGAAGGGTCTCAGGATTGAAATGGAAGGAGTTGGATATCCCATTTCATGTTATAGGAAGGGTCTCAGGTTTGGTATAAAAATTGAGATATCACATCTCTGCTATCGAAAGTGTCTCAGGATTGGGATGGGAAGGAGTTGGATATCACATCTCATGCTATAGGACGGGTCTCGGGTTTGGTATTAGTAGAAGCATTGAGATATCACATCTCATGCTATAGGAAGGGTCTCAGGATTGGAATGGGAAGGAGTTGTATATGACATCTCATGCCATAGGAAGGGTCTCAGGTTTGGTATGAGCATTGAGATATCACATCTCTGCTATCAGAAGGGTCTCAGGATTGAAATGGAAGGAGTTGGATATCCCATCTCATGTTATAGGACGGGTCTCAGGTTTGGTATTAGAATCATTGAGATATCACATCTCATGCTGTAGGAAGGGTCTAAGGATTGGAATGGGAAGGACTTGGATATCACATCTCATGCTATAGGTAGGCTCTCAGGTTTGGAAAGGGAAGGAGTTGGATATCACATTTCATGTTAGAAAATGGATCTCATGTTTGGTATTAGAGGCATTGAGATATCACATCTCATGCTATAGGAAGGGTCTCAGGATTGGAATGGGAAGGATTTGGATATCACATCTCATGCTATAGGAAGGGTCTCAGGTTTGGTATAAGCATTGAGATATCACATTTCATGCTATAGGAAGGGTCTCAGGATTGGAATGGGAAGGAGTTGGATATCCCATCTCATGTTATAGGACGGGTCTCGGGTTTGTTATTAGAATCATTGAGATATCACATCTCATGCTGTAGGAAGGGTCTCAGGATTGGAATGGGAAGGAGTTGGATATCACATCTCATGCCAAAGGGAGGGTCTCAGGTTTGGAAGGGGAAGGATTTTGATATCACATCTCGTGTTATAGGAAGGATCTCAGATTTGGTATTAGAAGCATTGAGACATCACATCTCATGCTATAGGAAGGGTCTCATTTTGGAATGGGAAGGAATGGGATATCACATCTCATGCTATAGGAAGGGTCTCAGGTTTGGTATAAGCATTGAGATATCACATCTCATGCTATAGGAAGGGTCTCAGGATTGGAATGGGAAGGAGTTGTATATGACATCTCATGCCATAGGAAGGGTCTCAGGTTTGGTATAAGCATTGAGATATCACATCTCTGCTATCGGAAGGGTTTTAGGATTGGAATGGTAAGGAGTTGGATATCCCATATCATGTTATAGGAAGGGTCTCAGTTTTGGTATTAGAAGCATTGAGATATCACATCTCATGCTATAGGAAGGGTCTCAGGATTGGAATGGGAAGGACTTGGATATCACATCTCATGCTATAGGGACGGTCTCAAGTTTGATATTAGAAGCATTGAGATAACACATCTCATGATATGGGAAGGGTCTCAGGATTGGAATGGGAAGGAGTTGGATATCAAATCTCATGATAAAGGAAGGGTCTAAGGTTTGGAAGGGGAAGGATTTAGATATCACAACTCATGTTATAGGACGGGTCTCAGAATTGGAATGGGAAGCAGTTGGATATCACATCTCAAGCTATAGGAAGGGTCTCGGGATTGGAATGGGAAGGAGTTTGATATCCCATCTCATGCTATAGGAAGGGTCTCAGGTTGGAATGGGAAGGAGTTGGATATCACATCTCATGCTATAGGAAGGGTCTCAGGATTGGAATGGGAAGGACTTCAATATCACATCTCATGTTATAGGAAGGCTCTCAGGTTTGGAAGGGGAAGGAGTTGGATATCACATTTCATGTTAGAGGTAGGATCTCAGGTTTGGTATTAGAGGCATTGAGATATCACATCTCATGCTATCAGAAGGGTCTCAAGATTGGAATGGGAAGGAGTTGGATATCACATCTCATGCCAAAGGGAGGGTCTCAGGTTTGGAAGGGGAAGGAGTTGGATACCACATCTCATGTTATAGGAAGGGTCTCAGGGTTGGTATCAGCATTGAGATATCACATCTCTGCTATCGGAAGTGTCTCAGGATTGAAATGGAAGGAGTTGGATATCCCATCTCATGTTCTAGGACGGGTCTCAGGTTTGTTATTAGAATCATTGAGATATCACATCTCATGCTGTAGGAAGGGTCTAAGGATTGGAATGGGAAGGACTTGGATATCACATCTCATGCTATAGGTAGGCTCTCAGGTTTGGAAAGGGAAGGAGTTGGATATCACATTTCATGTTAGAGGATGGATCTCATTTTTGGTATTAGAGGCATTGAGATATCACATCTCATGCTATAGGAAGGGTCTCAGGATTGGAATGGGAAGGATTTGGATATCACATCTCATGCTATAGGAAGGGTCTCAGGTTTGGTATAAGCATTGAGATATCACATCTCATGCTATAGGAAGGGTCTCAGGATTGGAATGGGAAGGAGTTGGATATCACATCTCATGTTATAGGACGGGTCTCGGGTTTGTTATTAGAATCATTGAGATATCACATCTCATGCTGTAGGAAGGGTCTCAGGATTGGAATGGGAAGGAGTTGGATATCACATCACATGCCAAAGGGAGGGTCTCAGGTTTGGAAGGGGAAGGATTTTGATATCACATCTCGTGTTATAGGAAGGATCTCAGATTTGGTATTAGAAGCATTGAGACATCACATCTCATGCTATAGGAAGGGTCTCATTTTGGAAAGGGAAGGAATGGGATATCACATCTCATGCTATAGGAAGGGTCTCAGGTTTGGTATAAGCATTGAGATATCACATCTCATGCTATAGGAAGGGTCTCAGGATTGGAATGGGAAGGAGTTGTATATCCCATATCATGTTATAGGAGGGTCTCAGTTTTGGTATTAGAAGCATTGAGATATCACATCTCATGCTATAGGAAGGGTCTCAGGATTGGAATGGGAAGGACTTGGATATCACATCTCATGCTATAGGGAATGTCTCAAGTTTGATATTAGAAGCATTGAGATAACAAATCTCCTGGTATAGGAAGGGTCTCAGAATTGGAATGGGAAGGAGTTGGATATCACATCTTAAACTATAGGAAGGGTCTCGGGATTGGAATGGGATATAGGTTGATATCACATCTCATGCCATAGTATGGGTCTCAGGTTTGGTAGAAGCATTGGGATATCACATCTCATGCTATCGGAAGGGTATCAGGATTGGATTTGGAAGTAGTTGGATATCCCATCTCATGCTATAGGAAGGGTCTCAGGTTGGAATGGGAAGGAGTTGGATATCACATCTCATGTTATAGGAAGGGTCTCAGGATTGGAATGGGAAGGACTTCGATATCACATCTCATGTTCTAGGAAGGCTCTCAGGTTTGGAAGGGGAAGGAGTTGGATATCACATTTCATGTTAGAGGTAGGATCTCAGGTTTGGTATTAGAGGCATTGAGATATCACATCTCATGCTATCAGAAGGCTCTAAGGATTGGAATGGGAAGGAGTTGGATATCACATCTCATGCCAAAGGGAGGGTCTCAGGTTTGGAAGGGGAAGTATTTGGATATCACATCTCGTGTTATAGAAAGGATCTCAGGTTTGGTATTAGAAGAATTGAGATATCACATCTCATGTTATCGGAAGGATCTCAGGTTTGGTATTAGAAGCATTGAGATATCACATCTCATGCTATCAGAAGGGTCTCAGGATTGGAATGGGAAGGAGTTGGATATCCCATCTCATGCTATAGGAAGGGTCTCAGGTTGGAATGGGAATGAGTTGGATATCACATCTCATGCCATAGGAAGGATCTCAGGTTTGGTATTAGAAGCATTGAGACATCACATCTCATGTTATAGGAAGGGTCTCAGGATTGGAATGGGAAGGAGTTGGATATCACATCTCATTCTATAGGAAGGGTCTCAGGTTTGGTATAAGCATTGAGATATCACATCTCATGCTATCGGAAGTGTCTCAGGATTGGAATGGGAAGTATTTGGATATCACATCTCATGCTATAGGGAGGGTCTCACGTTTGGAAAGGGAAGGAGTAGGATATCACATTTCATGTTAGAGGTAGGATCTCAGGTTTGGTATTAGAGGCGTTGAGATATCACATCTCATGCTATCAGAAGGGTCTCAGGATTGGAATGGGAAGGAGTTGGATATCACATCTCATGCTAAAGGGAGGGTCTCAGGTTTGGAAGGGGAAGGATTTTGATATCACATCTCTTGTTATAGGAAGGAAATCAGGTTTGGTATTAGAAGCATTGAGATATCACATCTCATGCTAAAGGGAGGGTCTCAGGTTTGGAAGGGGAAGGATTTGGATATCACATCTCATGTTATAGGAAGGATCTCAGGTTTGGTATTAGAAGCTTTGAGATATCACATCTCATGCTATAGGAAGGCTCTCAGGATTGGAAGGGGAAGTATTTGGATATCACATCTCATGCTATAGGAAGGGTCTCAGGATTGGAATGGGAAGGACTTCAATATCACATCTCATGTTATAGGAAGGCTCTCAGGTTTGGAAGGGGAAGGAGTTGGATATCACATTTCATGTTAGAGGTAGGATCTCAGGTTTGGTATTAGAGGCATTGAGATATCACATCTCATGCTATCAGAAGGGTCTCAAGATTGGAATGGGAAGGAGTTGGATATCACATCTCATGCCAAAGGGAGGGTCTCAGGTTTGGAAGGGGAAGGAGTTGGATACCACATCTCATGTTATAGGAAGGGTCTCAGGGTTGGTATCAGCATTGAGATATCACATCTCTGCTATCGGAAGTGTCTCAGGATTGAAATGGAAGGAGTTGGATATCCCATCTCATGTTCTAGGACGGGTCTCAGGTTTGTTATTAGAATCATTGAGATATCACATCTCATGCTGTAGGAAGGGTCTAAGGATTGGAATGGGAAGGACTTGGATATCACATCTCATGCTATAGGTAGGCTCTCAGGTTTGGAAAGGGAAGGAGTTGGATATCACATTTCATGTTAGAGGATGGATCTCATTTTTGGTATTAGAGGCATTGAGATATCACATCTCATGCTATAGGAAGGGTCTCAGGATTGGAATGGGAAGGATTTGGATATCACATCTCATGCTATAGGAAGGGTCTCAGGTTTGGTATAAGCATTGAGATATCACATCTCATGCTATAGGAAGGGTCTCAGGATTGGAATGGGAAGGAGTTGGATATCACATCTCATGTTATAGGACGGGTCTCGGGTTTGTTATTAGAATCATTGAGATATCACATCTCATGCTGTAGGAAGGGTCTCAGGATTGGAATGGGAAGGAGTTGGATATCACATCACATGCCAAAGGGAGGGTCTCAGGTTTGGAAGGGGAAGGATTTTGATATCACATCTCGTGTTATAGGAAGGATCTCAGATTTGGTATTAGAAGCATTGAGACATCACATCTCATGCTATAGGAAGGGTCTCATTTTGGAAAGGGAAGGAATGGGATATCACATCTCATGCTATAGGAAGGGTCTCAGGTTTGGTATAAGCATTGAGATATCACATCTCATGCTATAGGAAGGGTCTCAGGATTGGAATGGGAAGGAGTTGTATATCCCATATCATGTTATAGGAGGGTCTCAGTTTTGGTATTAGAAGCATTGAGATATCACATCTCATGCTATAGGAAGGGTCTCAGGATTGGAATGGGAAGGACTTGGATATCACATCTCATGCTATAGGGAATGTCTCAAGTTTGATATTAGAAGCATTGAGATAACAAATCTCGTGGTATAGGAAGGGTCTCAGAATTGGAATGGGAAGGAGTTGGATATCACATCTTAAACTATAGGAAGGGTCTCGGGATTGGAATGGGATATAGGTTGATATCACATCTCATGCCATAGTATGGGTCTCAGGTTTGGTAGAAGCATTGGGATATCACATCTCATGCTATCGGAAGGGTATCAGGATTGGATTTGGAAGTAGTTGGATATCCCATCTCATGCTATAGGAAGGGTCTCAGGTTGGAATGGGAAGGAGTTGGATATCACATCTCATGTTATAGGAAGGGTCTCAGGATTGGAATGGGAAGGACTTCGATATCACATCTCATGTTCTAGGAAGGCTCTCAGGTTTGGAAGGGGAAGGAGTTGGATATCACATTTCATGTTAGAGGTAGGATCTCAGGTTTGGTATTAGAGGCATTGAGATATCACATCTCATGCTATCAGAAGGATCTAAGGATTGGAATGGGAAGGAGTTGGATATCACATCTCATGCCAAAGGGAGGGTCTCAGGTTTGGAAAGGGAAGTATTTGGATATCACATCTCGTGTTATAGAAAGGATCTCAGGTTTGGTATTAGAAGAATTGAGATATCACATCTCATGTTATCGGAAGGATCTCAGGTTTGGTATTAGAAGCATTGAGATATCACATCTCATGCTATCAGAAGGGTCTCAGGATTGGAATGGGAAGGAGTTGGATATCCCATCTCATGCTATAGGAAGGGTCTCAGGTTGGAATGGGAATGAGTTGGATATCACATCTCATGCCATAGGAAGGATCTCAGGTTTGGTATTAGAAGCATTGAGACATCACATCTCATGTTATAGGAAGGGTCTCAGGATTGGAATGGGAAGGAGTTGGATATCACATCTCATTCTATAGGAAGGGTCTCAGGTTTGGTATAAGCATTGAGATATCACATCTCATGCTATCGGAAGTGTCTCAGGATTGGAATGGGAAGTATTTGGATATCACATCTCATGCTATAGGGAGGGTCTCACGTTTGGAAAGGGAAGGAGTAGGATATCACATTTCATGTTAGAGGTAGGATCTCAGGTTTGGTATTAGAGGCGTTGAGATATCACATCTCATGCTATCAGAAGGGTCTCAGGATTGGAATGGGAAGGAGTTGGATATCACATCTCATGCTAAAGGGAGGGTCTCAGGTTTGGAAGGGGAAGGATTTTGATATCACATCTCTTGTTATAGGAAGGAAATCAGGTTTGGTATTAGAAGCATTGAGATATCACATCTCATGCTAAAGGGAGGGTCTCAGGTTTGGAAGGGGAAGGATTTGGATATCACATCTCATGTTATAGGAAGGATCTCAGGTTTGGTATTAGAAGCTTTGAGATATCACATCTCATGCTATAGGAAGGCTCTCAGGATTGGAATGGGAAGGAGTTGGATATCACATCTCATGCCATAGGAAGGATCTCAGGTCTGGTATTAGAAGCATTGAGACATCACATCTCATGTTATAGGAAGGGTCTCAGGATTGGAATGGGAAGGAGTTGGATATCACATCTCATGCTATAGGAAGGGTCTCAGGTTTGGTATAAGCATTGAGATATCACATCTCATGCTATAGGAAGGGTCTCAGGATTGGAATGGGAAGTAGTTGGATATCACATCTCATGCTATAGGGAGGGTCTCACCTTTGGAAATGGAAGGAGTAGGATATCACATTTCATGTTAGAGGTAGGATCTCAGGTTTGGTATTAGAGGCATTGAGATATCACATCTCATGCTATCAGAAGGGTCTCAGGATTGGAATGGGAAGGAGTTGGATATCACATCTCATGCTAAAGGGAGGGTCTCAGGTTTGGAAGGGGAAGGATTTTGATATCACATCTCATGTTATAGGAAGGAAATCAGGTTTGGTATTAGAAGCATTGAGAAGCATTGAGCATCTCATGCTATCGGAAGGATCTCAGGTTTGGTATTAGAGGCATTGAGATATCACATCTCATGCTATCGAAAGGGTATCAGGATTGGATTGGGAAGGAGTCGGATATCACATCTCATGCTATAGGAAGGGTTTCAGGTTTGGAATGGGAAGGATTTGTATACCACATCTCATGCTAAAGGAAGGGTCTCAGGTTTGGCAGAAGCATTGAGATATCACATCTCATGCTATAGGAAGGGTCTCAGGATTGGAATGGGAATGATTTGGATATCACATCTCATGCCATAGGAAGGGTCTCAGGTTTGGTATAAGCATTGAGATATCACATCTCTGCTATCGGAAGGGTCTCAGGATTGGATTGGGAAGGAGTTGGATATCCCTTCTCATGCTATAGGAAGGATCTCAGGTTGGAATGGGAAGGAGTTGGAAGGGGAATGATTTGGATATCATATCTCATGTTATAGGACGGGTCCCAGGTTTGGTATTAGAAGCATTGAGATATCACATCTCATGGTATAGGAAGGGTCTCAGGATTGGAATGGGAAGGAGTTGGATATCACATCTCATCCAATAGGAAGGGTCTCAGGTTTGGAATGGGAAATAATTGGATATCACATCTCATGTTATAGGAAGGATCTCAGGATTGGAATGGGAAGGATTTGGATATCACATCTCTTGCTATAGGAAGGGTCTCAGGATTGGAATGGGAAGGAGTTTGATATCCCTTCTCATGCTATAGGAAGAGTCTCAGGTTGGAATGGGAAGGAGTTGGATATCACATCTCATGTTATAGGAAGGGTCTCAGGATTGGAATGGGAAGGATTTGGATATCACATCCCTTGCTATAGGAAGGGTCTCAGGTTTTTTAGTAGAAACATTGAGATATCACATCTCATGCTATAGGAAGGGTTTCAGGATTGGAATGGGAAGGATTTGGATATCACATCTTATGCTAAAGGAAGGGTCTCAGGTTTGGAAGGGGAAGGATTTGGATATCACATCTCATGTTATAGGACGGGTCCCAGGTTTGGTATTAGAAGCATTGAGATATCACAACTCATGCTATAGGAAGGGTCTCAGGATTGGAATGGGAAGGAGTTGGATATCACATCTCATGCTAAAGGAAGGGTCTCAGGTTTGATAGAAGTATTGAGATATCACATCTCATGCTATAGGAAGTGTCTCAGGATTGGAATATGAAGGAGTTGGATATCCCATCTCAGGCCATAGTAAGGGTCTCAGATTTGGTATAAGCATTGAGATATCATATCTCTGCTATCGGAAGGGTCTCAGGATAAGAATGGGAAGGACTTAGATATCACATCTCATGCTATAGGGAGGGTCTCAGTTTTGATATTAGAAGCATTGAGATATCACATCTCAAGCTATCTCAGGGTTGGAATGGGAAGGAGTTTCAAATCACATCTCAAGCTATCGGAAGGGTCTCAGGTTTGGAAGGGGAAGGATTTGGATCTCACATCTCATGTATTAGGACGGGTCTCAGGTTTGGTATTGGAGCATTGAGATATCACATCTCATGTTATAGGAAGGGTCCCAGGATTGGAATGGGAAGGAGTTGGATATCACATCTCAAGCTATCTCAGGATTGGAATGGGAAGGAGTTTGATATCACAATGCTTGTAATACCAAATCTGAGTCCCTTCATATAGCATGAGATGTGATATCCAACTCCTTCCCATTCCAATCTGAGACCCTTCCTATAGCATGAGATGTGACATCTCAATGCTTCTAATACCAAACCTGAGACCCTTCCTATAGCCTGAGATGGGATATCCAACTCCTTCCCATTCCAATCCTGAGAATTTTCCGATAGCGGAGATGTGATATCTCAATGCTTATACCAAACCTGAGACCCTTCCTATAGCATATGTGGTATCCAACTCCTTCCCCTTCCAAACATGAGACCCTTCCTATAGCAAGAAAGTAATATCCAACTCCTTCCCATTCCAATCCTGAGACCATGCCTATAGCATGAGATGTGATATCTCAATGCTTCCAATACCAAACCTGAGATCCTTGCTATGACATGAGATGTGATATCCAATTCCTTCCCATTCCAAACCTGAAACCCTTCCTACAGCATGCGATGTGATATCTCAATGCTTCTAATACCAAACCTGAGACACTTCCTATAACATGAGATGGGATATCCAACTCCTTCCCGTTCCAAACCTGAGACCCTTCCTATAGTATGAGATGTGATATCCAACTCCTTCCCATCCCAATCCTGAGACACTTCCGATAGCAGAGATGTTATATCTCAATGCTTATACCAAACATGAGACCCTTCCTATGGCATGAGATGTGATATCCAACTCCTTCCCATTCCAATCCTGAGACCCTTCCTATAGCATGAGATGCGATATCTCAATGCTTCTAATACCAAACCTGGACCCTTCCTATAGCATGAGATGTGATATCAAACTCCGTCCCATTCCAATCCTGCGTCCCTTCCTATAGCATGAGATTTGATATCTCAATGTTTCTACTACCAAACCTGAGACCCTTCCTATAACATGAGACGTGATATCCAACTCCTTCCCATTCCAATCCTGAGACTCTTCCTATAGCATGAGAGGTGATATCTCAATGCTTCTACCAAACCTGAGACCCTTCCTATAGCATGAGATGTGATATCCGACTCATTCCCATTCCAATCCTCAGACACTTCCTATAGCATGAGATGTGATATCTCATTGCTTCTAATACCAAACCTGAGACCCTTCCTATGGCATGAGATTTGATATCAAACTCCTTCCCAATCCAATCCTGAGACCCTTCATATAGCATGAGATATGATATCCAACTACTTCCCATTCCAATCCTGAAACCCTTCCTACACCATGAGATGTGATATCTTAATGTTTCTAATACCAAACCTGAGACCCGTCCTATAACATGAGATGTGATATCCAAATCCTTCCCCTTCCAAACCTGAGACCCTTCCTTTAGCATGAGATGTGATATCCAGCTCCTTCTCATTCCAATCCTGAGACCCTTCCGATAGCATGAGATGTGATATCTCAATGCTTCTAATATCAAAACTGAGACCCTCCTTATAGCATGAGATGTGATATCTAAGTCCTTCCCATTCCAATCCTGAGACCCTTCGGATAGCAGAGATGTGATATCTCAATGCTTATACCAAACCTGAGACCCTTCCTATGGCATGAGATGTGATATCCAACTCCTTCCCATTCCAATCCTGAGACCCCTCCTATAGCATGAGATGGGATATCTCAATGCTTCTACCAAACCTGACACCCATCCTTTAGCATGAGATGTGATATCCAACTCCTTCCCATTCCATTCCTGAGACCCTTACTATAGCATGAGATGTGATATCTCAATGCTTCTAATAGCAAACCTGAGATCCTTCCTATAACATGAGATGTGATATCCAAATCCTTCCCCTTCCAAACCTGAGACCCTCCCTTTAGCATGAGATGTGATATCCAACTCCTTCCCATTCCAATCCTGAGACCCTTCTGATAGCATGAGATGTGATGTCTCAATGCTTCTAATACCAAACCTGAGATCCTTCCGATAGCATGAGATGTGATATCTCAATGCTTCTAATACCAAACCTGAGATCCTTCCTATAACATTAGATGTGATATCCAAATCCTTCCCCTTCCAAACCTGAGACCCTCCCTTTAGTGTGAGATGTGATATCCAACTCCTTCCCATTCCAATCCTGAGACCCTTCTGATAGCATGAGATGTGATGTCTCAATGCCTCTAATACCAAACCTGAGATCCTACCTCTAACATGAAATGTGATATCCAACTCCTTCCCCTTCCAAACCTGAGAGCCGTCCTATAGCATGAGATGTGATATCCAACTCCTTCCCATTCCAATCCTGAGACTCTTCCTATAGCATGAGATGTGATATCTCAATGCTTCTACCAAACCTGAGACACTTCCTATAGCATGAGATGTGATATCCGACTCCTTCCCATTCCAATCCTCAGACACTTCCTATACCATGAGATGTGATATCTCAATGCTTCTAATACCAAACCTGAGACCCTTCCTATGGCATGATATTTGATATCAAACTCCTTCCCAATCCAATCCTGAGACCCTTCCTATAGCATGAGATATGATATCCAACTCCTTCCCATTCCAATCCTGAAACCCTTCCTATACCATGAGATGTGATATCTTAATGCTTCTAATACCAAACGTGAGACCCGTCCTATAACATGAGATGTGATATCCAAATCCTTCCCCTTCCAATCCTGAGACCCTTCCTTTAGCATGAGATGTGATATCCAGCTCCTTCTCATTCCAATCCTGAGACCCTTCCGATAGCATGAGATGTGATATCTCAATGCTTCTAATATCAAAACTGAGACCCTCCCTATAGCATGAGATGTGATATCTAAGTCCTTCCCATTCCAATCCTGAGACCCTTCGGATAGCAGAGATGTGATATCTCAATGCTTCTACCAAACCTGAGACCCTTCCTTTAGCATGAGATGTGATATCCAACTCCTTCCCATTCCAATCCTGAGACCCTTACTATAGCATGAGATGTGATATCTCAATGCTTCTAATACCAAACCTGAGATCCTTCCTATAACATGAGATGTGATATCCAAATCCTTCCCCTTCCAAACCTGAGACCCTCCCTTTAGCATGAGATGTAATATCCAACTCCTTCCCATTCCAGTCCTGAGACCCTTCTGATAGCATGAGATGTGATATCTCAATGCTTCTAATACCAAACCTGAGATCCTTCCGATAGCATGAGATGTGATATCTCAATGCTTCTAATACCAAACCTGAGATCCTTCCTATAACATGAGATGTAATATCCAAATCCTTCCCCTTCCAAACCAGAGACCCTCCCTTTAGCGTGAGATGTGATATCCAACTCCTTCCCATTCCAATCCTTAGACCCTTCTTATAGCATGAGATGTGATGTCTCAATGCCTCTAATACCAAACCTGAGATCCTACATCTAACATGAAATGTGATATCCAACTCCTTCCCCTTCCAAACCTGAGAGCCTTCCTATAACATGAGATGTGATATCGAAGTCCTTCCCATTCCAATCCTGAGACCCTTCCTATAACATGAGATGTGATATCCAACTCCTTCCCATTCCAACCTGAGACCCTTCCTATAGCATGAGATGGCATATCCAATTACTTCCAAATCCAATCCTGATACCCTTCCGATAGCATGAGATGTGATATCCCATGCTTCTACCAAACCTGAGACCCATACTATGGCATGAGATGTGATATCAAACTCCTTCCCATTCCAATCCCGAGACCCTTCCTATAGCTTGAGATGTGATATCCAACTCCTTCCCATTCCAATTCTGAGACCCTTCCTATACCAGGAGACTTGCTATCTCAATGCTTCTAATACCAAACCTGACACCCGTCCTATAACATGAGTTGTGATATCCAAATCCTTCCCCTTCCAAACCTGAGACCCTTCCTTTATCATGAGATGTGATATCCAAGTCCTTCCCATTCCAATCCTGAGACCCTTCCTATAGCATGAGATGTGATATCTCAATGCTTCTAATACCAAACCTGAAACCCTTCCTTTAACATGAGACGTGATATCCAACTCCTTCCCATTCCAATCCTGAGACTCTTCCTATAGCATGAGATGAGATATCTCAATGCTTCTACCAAACCTGAGACCCTTCCTATAGCATGAGATGTGATATCCAACTCCTTCCCATTCCAATCCTCAGACACTTCCTATAGCATGAGATGTGATATCTCAATGCTTCTAATACCAAACCTGTGACCCTTCCTATAGCAAGAGATGTGATATCCAACTCCTTCCCATTCCAAACATGAGACCCTTCCTATAGCAAGAATGTAATATCCAACTCCTTCCCATTCCAATCCTGAGACCATTCCTACAGCATGAGATGTGATATCTCAATGCTTCTAATACCAAATCTGAGATCCTTCCTATGACATGAGATGTGATATCCAATTCCTTCCCATTCCAAACCTGAGACCCTTCCTACAGCATGCAATGTGACATCTCAATGCTTCTAATACCAAACCTGAGACCCGCCCTATAGCATGAGATGGGATATCCAAATCCTTCCCGTTCCAAACCTGAGACCCTTCCTATAGTATGAGATGTGATATCCAACTCCTTCCCATCCCAATCCTGAGAAACTTCTGATAGCAGAGATGTGATATCTCAATGCTTATACCAAAACTGAGACCCTTCCTATGGCATGAGATGTGATATCCAACTACTTCCCATTTCAATCCTGAGACCCTTCTAATAGCATGAGATGTGATATCTCAATGCTTCTAATACCAAACGTGGACCCTTCCTATAGCATGAGATGTGATATCAAACTCCGTCCCATTCCAATCCTGCGTCCCTTCCTATAGCATGGGATTTGATATCTCAATGTTTCTACTACCAAACCTGAGACCCTTCCTATAACATGAGACGTGATATCCAACTCCTTCCAATTCCAATCCTGAGACTCTTCCTATAGCATGATATGTGATATCTCAATGCTTCTACCAAACTTGAGACCCTTCCTATAGCATGAGATGTGATATCCGACTCCTTCCCATTCCAATCCTCAGACACTTCCTATAGCATGAGATGTGATATCTCAATGCATCTAATACCAAACCTGAGACCCTTCTTATGGCATGAGATTTGATAGCAAACTCCTTCCCATTCCAATCCTGAGACCCTTCCTATAGCATGAGATATGATATCCAACTCCTTCCCATTCCAATCCTGAAACCCTTCCTATACCATGAGATATGATATCTTAATGCTTCTAATACCAAACCTGAGACCCGTCCTATAACATGAGATGTGATATCCAAATCCTTCCCCTTCCAAACCTGAAACCCTTCCTTTAGCATGAGATGTGATATCCAGCTCCTTCCCATTCCAATCCTGAGACCCTTCCGATAGCATGAGATGTGATATCTCAATGCTTCTAATATCAAAACTGAGATCCTTCCTATAACATGAGATGTGATATCCAAAAGCTTCCCCTTCCAAACCTGAGACCCTCCCTATAGCATGACATGTGATATCCAACTCCTTCCCATTCCAATCCTGAGACCCTTCTGATTGCATGAGATGTGATATCTCAATGCCTCTATACCAAACCTGAGATCCTTCCTCTAACATGAAATGTGATATCCAACTCCTTCCCTTTCCAAACCCGAGAGCCTTCCTATAGCATGAGATGTGATATCCAAGTCCTTCCCATACCAATCCTGAAACCCTTCCTTTAGCATGAGATGTGATATCCAGCTCCTTCCCATTCCAATCCTGAGACCCTTCCGATAGCATGAGATGTGATATCTCAATGCTTCTAATATCAAAACTGAGATCCTTCCTATAACATGAGATGTGATATCCAAAAGCTTCCCCTTCCAAACCTGAGACCCTCCCTATAGCATGACATGTGATATCCAACTCCTTCCCATTCCAATCCTGAGACCCTTCTGATTGCATGAGATGTGATATCTCAATGCCTCTATACCAAACCTGAGATCCTTCCTCTAACATGAAATGTGATATCCAACTCCTTCCCTTTCCAAACCTGAGAGCCTTCCTATAACATGAGATGTGATATAGAAATCCTTCCCATTCCAACCTGAGACCCTTCCTATAGCATGAGATGGGATATCCAACTCCATCCAAATCCAATCCTGAGACCCTTCCGATAGCATGAGATGTGATATCTCAATGCTTCTACCAAACCTGAGACCGATACTATGGCATGAGATCTGATATCAAACTCCTTCCCATTCCAATCCTGCGACCCTTCCTATAGCTTGAGATGTGATATCCAACTCCTTCCCATTCCAATTCTGAGACCCTTCCTATACCATGAGACTTGATATCTCAATGCTTCTAATACCAAACCTGAGACCCTTCCTATAACATGATATGTGATATCCAACTCCTTCCCATTCCAATCCTGAGACCCTTCCTATAGCATGAGATGTGATATCTCAATGCTTCTAATACCAAACCTGAGACCCTTCCTATAGCATGAGATGGGATATCCAACTCCTTCACAATCCAATCCTGAGACCCTTCCGATAGCATGAGATGTGATATCTCAATGCTTCTACGAAACCTTAGACCCTTCCTATGGCATGAGATGTGATATCAAACTCCTTCCCATTCCAATCCTGAGACCCATCCTATAGCTTGAGATGTGATATCCAACTCCTTCCCATTCCAATCCTGAGACCCTTCCTATACCATGAGATGTGATATCTCAGTGCTTCTAATAACAAACCTGAGACCCGTCCTATGACATGAAATGTGATATCCAAATCCTTCCCCTTTCAAGCCTGAGACCCTTCCTTTAGCATGAGATGTGATATCCAACTCCTTCCCATTCCAATCCTGAGACCCTTCCGATAGCATGAGATGTGATATCTCAATGCTTCTAATATCAAACCTGAGACCCTCCCTATAGCATGAGATGAGATATCCAAGTCCTTCCCATTCCAATCCTGAGACCCTTCCTATAACATGAGATGTGATATCTCAGTGCTTCTAATACCAAACCTGAGACCCGTCCTATGACATGAGATGTGATATCCAAATCCTTCCCCTTCCAAACCTGAGACCCTCCCATTAGCATGAGATGTGATATCCAACTCCTTCCCTTTCCAATCCTGAGACCCTTCGGATTGCATCAGATGTGATATCTCAATGCCTCTAATACCAAACCTGAGATCCTTCCGATAGCATGAGATGTGATATCTCAATGCTTCTAATACCAAACCTGAGATCCTTCCTATAACATGAGATGATATCCAAATCCTTCCCCTTCCAAACCTTAGACCCTTCCTATGGCATGAGATTTGATATCAAACTCCTTCCCATTCCAATCCTGAGACCCTTCCGATATCATGAGATGTGATATCTCAATGCTTCTAATATCAAACTTGAGACCCTCCCTATAGCATGAGATGTGATATCCAAGTCCTTCCCATTCCAATCCTGAGACCCTTCCTATAGCATGAGATGTGATATCTCAATGCTTCTAATACCAAACCTGAGACCCTTCCTATAACATGAGATGGGATATCCAACTCCTTCCCATTCCAATCCTGAAACCCTTCCGATAGCAGAGATGTAATATCTCAATGCTTATACCAAACCTGAGACCCTTCCTATGGCATGAGATGTAATATACAACTCCTTACCATTCCAATCCTGAGACCCTTCCTATAGCATGAGATGTGATATCAATGCTTATACCAAACCTGAGACCCTTCCTATAGCATGAGATGTGATATCCAACTCCTTCCCATTCCAATCCTGAGACCCTTCCTATAGCATGAGATGTGATGTCTCAATGCTTCTAATACCAAACCTGAGATCCTTCCTATAATATGAGATGTGATATCCACCTCCTTCCCATTCCAATCCTGAGACCCTTCCTATAGCATGAGATGTGATATCTCAATGCTTATACCAAACCTGAGACCCTTCCTATAGCATGAGATGTGATATCCAACTCCTTCCCATTCCAAACCTGAGGCCCTTCCTATAGCATGAGATGTGATATCTCAATGTGATTGGGAAGGAGTTGGATATCACATCTCATCCAATAGGAAGGATCTCAGGATTGGAATAGGAAGGATTTGGATATCACATCTCTTGCTATAGGAAGGGTCTCAGGTTTTTTATTAGAAACATTGAGATATCACATCTCATGCTATAGGAAGGGTTTCAGGATTGGAATGGGAAGGAGTTGGATATCACATCTCATGTTATAGGAAGGGTCTCAGGATTGGAATGGGAAGGATTTGGATATCACATCTCTTGCTATAAGAAGGGTCTCAGGTTTTTTATTAGAAACATTGAGATATCACATCTCATGCTAAAGGAAGGGTTTCAGATTGGAATGGGAAGGATTTGGATATCATATCTCATGTTATAGGACGGGTCCCAGGTTTGGTATTAGAAGCATTGAGGTATCACATCTCATGGTATAGGAAGGGTCTCAGGATTGGAATGGGAAGGAGATGGATATCCCTTCTCATGCTATAGGAAGGGTCTCAGGTTGGAATGGGAAGGAGTTGGATATCACATCTCATGTTATAGGAAGGGTCTCAGGATTGAATTGGGAAGGATTTGGATATCATATCTCTTGCTATAGGAAGGGTCTCATGTTTTTTATTAGAAACAAAGAGATATCACATCTCATGGTATAGGAAGGGTTTCAGGATTGGAATGGGAAGGAGATGGATATCCCTTCTCATGCTATAGGAAGGGTCTCAGGTTTGGAAGGGGAAGGAGTTGGATATCACATCTCATGCTAAAGGAAGGGTCTCAGGTTTGACAGAATCATTGAGATATTACATCTCATGCTATAGGAAGGGTCTCAGGTTTGGTATAAGCATTGAGATATCACATCTCTGCTATCGGAAGGGTCTCAGGATTGGAATGGGAAGGAGTTGGATATCACATCTCATGCTAAAGGAATGGTCTCAGGTTTGATAGAAGCATTGAGATATCACATCTCATGCTATAGAAAGGGTCTCAGGTTTGGTGTAAGCATTGAGATATCACATCTCTGCTATCGGAAGGGTCTCAGGATATGAATGGGAAGGACTGAGATATCACATCTCATGCTATAGGGAGGGTCTCGGTTTTGATATTAGAAGCATTGAGATATCACATCTCATGCTATCGGAAGGGTCTCAGGATTGGAATGGGAAGGAGTTGGATATCACATCTCAAGCTATCTCAGGATTGGAATGGGAAGGAGTTTGATATCACTTCTCAAGCTATAGGAAGGATCTCAGGTTTGGAAGGGGAAGGATTTGGATCTCACATCTCATGTTTTAGGACGGTCTCAGGTTTGGTATTAGAAACATTGAGATATCACATCTCATGGTATAGGAAGGGTCTCAGGATTGGAATGGGAAGGATTTGGATATCATATCTCTTGCTATAGGAAGGGTCTCATGTTTTTTTTCATAGAAACATAGAGATATCACATATCATGGTATAGGAAGGGTTTCAGGATTGGAATGCGAAGGATTAGGATATCACATCTCATGCTAAAGGAAGGGTCTCAGGTTTGGAAGGGGAAGGAGTTGGATATCACATCTCATGCTAAAGGAAGGGTCTCAGGTTTGATAGAAGCATTGAGATATTACATCTCATGCTATAGGAAGGGTTTCAGGTTTGGTATAAGCATTGAGATATCACATCTCTGCTATCGGAAGGGTCTCAGGATTGGAATGGGAAGGAGTTGGATATCACATCTCATGCTAAAGGAAGCGTCTCAGGTTTGATAGAAGCATTGAGATATCACATCTCATGCTATAGGAAGGGTCTCAGGTTTGGTGTAAGCATTGAGATATCACATCTCTGCTATCGGAAGGGTCTCAGGATAGGAATGGGAAGGACTTAGATATCACATCTCATGCTATAGGGAGGGTCTCAGTTTTGATATTAGAAGAATTGAGATATCACATCTCATGCTATCGGAAGGGTCTCAGGATTGGAATGGGAAGGAGTTGGATATCACATCTCAAGCTATCTCAGGATTGGAATGGGAAGGAGTTTGATATCACTTCTCAAGCTATAGGAAGGGTCTCAGGTTTGGAAGGGGAAGGATTTGGATCTCACATCTCATGTTTTAGGACGGGTCTCAGGTTTGGTATTAGAAACATTGAGATATCACATCTCATGGTATAGGAAGGGTCTCAGGATTGGAATGGGAAGGAGTTGGATATCACATCTCATGCCATAGGAAGGGTCTCAGGTTTGGTATAAGCATTGAGATATCACATCTCTGCTATCGGAAGGGTCTCAGGATAGGAATGGGAAGGACTTAGATATCACATCTCATGCTATAGGGATGGTCTCAGTTTTGATATTAGAAGCATTGAGATATCACATCTCATGCTATCGGAAGGGTCTCAGGATTGGAATGTGAAGAATTTGGATATCACATCTCATGCTAAAGGAAGGGTCTCAGGTTTGGCAGAAGCATTGAGATATCACATCTCATGCTATAGGAAGGGTCTCAGGATTGGAATGGGAAGGATTTGGATATCACATCTCATGCCATAGGAAGGGTCTCAGGTTTGGTATAAGCATTGAGATATCACATCTCTGCTATCGGAAGGGTCTCAGGATTGGATTGGGAAGGAGTTGGATATCCCTTCTCATGCTATAGGAAGGATCTTAGGTTGGAATGGGAAGGAGTAGGATATCACATCTCATGTTATAGGTAGGGTCTCAGGATTGGAATGGGAAGGATTTGGATATCACATCTCTTGCTAAAGGAAGGGTCTCAGGTTTGGAAGGGAAATGATTTGGATATCATATCTCATGTTATAGGACGGGTCCCAGGTTTGGTATTAGAAGCATTGAGATATCACATCTCATGGTATAGGAAGGGTCTCAGGATTGGAATGGGAAGGAGTTGGATATCACATCTCATCCAATAGGAAGGGTCTCAGGTTTGGAATGGGAAATAATTGGATATCACATCTCATGTTATAGGAAGGATCTCAGGATTGGAATGGGAAGGATTTGGATATCACATCTCTTGCTATAGGAAGGGTCTCAGGATTGGAATGGGAAGGAGTTTGATATCCCTTCTCATGCTATAGGAAGAGTCTCAGGTTGGAATGGGAAGGAGTTGGATATCACATCTCATGTTATAGGAAGGGTCTCAGGATTGGAATGGGAAGGATTTGGATATCACATCTCTTGCTATAGGAAGGGTCTCAGGTTTTTTATTAGAAACATTGAGATATCACATCTCATGCTATAGGAAGGGTTTCAGGATTGGAATGGGAAGGATTTGGATATCACATCTTATGCTAAAGGAAGGGTCTAAGGTTTGGAAGGGGAAGGATTTGGATATCACATCTCATGTTATAGGACGGGTCCCAGGTTTGGTATTAGAAGCATTGAGATATCACAACTCATGCTATAGGAAGGGTCTCAGGATTGGAATGGGAAGGAGTTGGATATCACATCTCATGCTAAAGGAAGGGTCTCAGGTTTGATAGAAGTATTGAGATATCACATCTCATGCTATAGGAAGTGTCTCAGGATTGGAATATGGAGGAGTTGGATATCCCATCTCATGCCATAGTAAGGGTCTCAGATTTGGTATAAGCATTGAGATATCATATCTCTGCTATCGGAAGGATCTCAGGATAGGAATGGGGAGGACTTACATATCACATCTCATGCTATGGGGAGGGTCTCAGTTTTGATATTAGAAGCATTGAGATATCACATCTCATGCTATCGGAAGGGTCTCAGGATTGGAATGCGAAGAAGTTGGATATCACATCTCAAGCTATCTCAGGTTTGGAATGGGAAGGAGTTTCAAATCACATCTCAAGCTATCGGAAGGGTCTCAGGTTTGGAAGGGGAAGGATTTGGATCTCACATCTCATGTATTAGGACGGGTCTCAGGTTTGGTATTGGAAGCATTGAGATATCACATCTCATGTTATAGGAAGGGTCCCAGGATTGGAATGGGAAGGAGTTGGATATCACATCTCAAGCTATCTCAGGATTGGAATGGGAAGGAGTTTGATATCACATCTCAAGCTATAGGAAGGGTCTCAGGATTGGAAAGGGAAGGATTTGGATTTCACATCTCATGTTGTAGGATGGTTCTCATGTTTGGTTTTAGAAGCATTGAGATATCACATCTCGTGCTATCGGAAGGGTCTCAGGTTTGGAAAGGGAAGGATTCGGATTTCACATATGTTATAGGATGGTTCTCAGGTTTGGTTTTAGAAGCATTAAGATATCACATCTCATGCTATAGGGAGGGTCTCAGGTTTGGAATGGGAAGGAGTTGGATACACATCTCATGTTATAGGACGGATCTCAGGTTTGGTATTAGAAGCATTGAGATATCACATATCATGCTATAGGAAAGGTCTCAGGATTGGAATGGGAAGGAGTTGGATATCACATCTCATGCTAAAGGAAAGGTCTCAGGTTTGGAAGAGGAAGGATTTGGATCTCACATCTCATGTTTTAGGACGGGTCTTAGGTTTGGTATTAGAACCATTGAGATATCGCATCTCATGGTATAATAAGGGTCTCAGGATTGGAATGGGAAGGAGTTGGATATCACATCTCATACTATAGGAAGGGTCTCGGGTTTGGAACTGGAAGGAGTCGGATATCACATCTCATGGTATAGGAAGGGTCTCAGGTTTGGTATAAGCATTGAGATATCACATCTCTGCTATCGGAAGTGTCTCAGGATTGGAATGGGAAGGAGTTGGATATCACATCTCATGCTATAGGAAGGGTCTCAGGTTTGGTATAAGCATTGAGATATCACATCTCATGCTATAGGAAGGGTCTCAGGATTGGAATGGGAACGAGTTGTATATGACATCTCCTGCCATAGGAAGGGTCTCAGGTTTGGTATAAGCATTGAGATATCACATCTCTGCTATCGGAAGGGTCTCAGGATTGGAATGGGAAGAAGTTGGATATCCCATCTCATGTTATAGGAATGGTCTCAGGTTTGGTATTAGAAGCATTGAGATATCCCATCTCATGCTATAGGAAGGGTCTCAGGATTGGAATGGGAAGGAGTTGGATATCACATCTCATGCTATAGGAAGGGTCTCAGGTTTGGTATAAGCATTGAGATATCACATCTCATGCTATAGGAAGGGTCTCAGGATTGGAATGGGAAGGAGTTGGATATCACATCTCATGCTATAGGAAGGGTCTCAGGTTTGGTATAAGCATTGAGATAACACATCTCATGCTATAGGAAGAGTCTCAGGATTGGAATGGGAAGGTTTTGTATATGACATCTCATGCCATAGGAAGGGTCTCAGGTTTGGTATAAGCATTGAGATATCACATCTCTGCTATCGGAAGGGTCTCAGGATTGGAATGGGAAGGAGTTGGATATCCCATAACATGTTATAGGAAGGGTCTCAGGTTTGGTATTAGAAGCATTGAGGTATCACATCTCATGCTATCGGAAGGGTCTCCGGATTGGAATGGGAAGGAGCTGGATATCACATCTCATGCTAAAGGAAGGGTCTCAGGCTTGGAAGGGGAAGGATTTGGATATCCCATCTCATGCTATAGGAAGGGTTTTCAGGTTTGGTATTAGAAGCATTGAAATATCACATCTCATGCTATAGGATGGGTCTCAGGATTGGAATGGGAAGGAGTTGGATATCACATCTCATGCTATAGGAAGGGTCTCAGGTTTGGTATAAGCATTGAGATATCACATCTCTGCTATCGGAAGGGTCTCAGGATTGGAATGGGAAGGAGTTGGATATCACATCTCATGCTAAAGGAATGGTCTCAGGTTTGATAGAAGCATTGAGATATCACATCTCATGCTATAGAAAGGGTCTCAGGTTTGGTGTAAGCATTGAGATATCACATCTCTGCTATCGGAAGGGTCTCAGGATATGAATGGGAAGGACTGAGATATCACATCTCATGCTATAGGGAGGGTCTCAGTTTTGATATTAGAAGCATTGAGATATCACATCTCATGCTATCGGAAGGGTCTCAGGATTGGAATGGGAAGGAGTTGGATATCACATCTCAAGCTATCTCAGGATTGGAATGGGAAGGAGTTTGATATCACTTCTCAAGCTATAGGAAGGATCTCAGGTTTGGAAGGGGAAGGATTTGGATCTCACATCTCATGTTTTAGGACGGGTCTCAGGTTTGGTATTAGAAACATTGAGATATCACATCTCATGGTATAGGAAGGGTCTCAGGATTGGAATGGGAATGATTTGGATATCACATCTCATGCTAAAGGAAGGGTCTCAGGCTTGGAAGGGGAAGGATTTGGATATCCCATCTCATGCTATAGGAAGGGTCTCAGGTTTGGTATTAGAAGCATTGAAATATCACATCTCATGCTATAGGATGGGTCTCAGGATTGGAATGGGAAGGAGTTGGATATCACATCTCATGCTATAGGACGGGTCTTAGGTTTGGTATAAGCATTGAGATATCACATCTCTGCTATCGGAAGGGTCTCAGGATTGGAATGGGAAGGAGTTGGATATCACATCTCATGCTAAAGGAATGGTCTCAGGTTTGATAGAAGCATTGAGATATCACATCTCATGCTATAGAAAGGGTCTCAGGTTTGGTGTAAGCATTGAGATATCACATCTCTGCTATCGGAAGGGTCTCAGGATATGAATGGGAAGGACTGAGATATCACATCTCATGCTATAGGGAGGGTCTCAGTTTTGATATTAGAAGCATTGAGATATCACATCTCATGCTATCGGAAGGGTCTCAGGATTGGAATGGGAAGGAGTTGGATATCACATCTCAAGCTATCTCAGGATTGGAATGGGAAGGAGTTTCAAATCACATCTCAAGCTATCGGAAGGGTCTCAGGTTTGGAAGGGGAAGGATTTGGATCTCACATCTCATGTATTAGGACGGGTCTCAGGTTTGGTATTGGAAGCATTGAGATATCACATCTCATGTTATAGGAAGGGTCCCAGGATTGGAATGGGAAGGAGTTGGATATCACATCTCAAGCTATCTCAGGATTGGAATGGGAAGGAGTTTGATATCACATCTCAAGCTATAGGAAGGGTCTCAGGATTGGAAAGGGAAGGATTTGGATTTCACATCTCATGTTGTAGGATGGTTCTCATGTTTGGTTTTAGAAGCATTGAGATATCACATCTCGTGCTATCGGAAGGGTCTCAGGTTTGGAAAGGGAAGGATTCGGATTTCACATATGTTATAGGATGGTTCTCAGGTTTGGTTTTAGAAGCATTAAGATATCACATCTCATGCTATAGGGAGGGTCTCAGGTTTGGAATGGGAAGGAGTTGGATACACATCTCATGTTATAGGACGGATCTCAGGTTTGGTATTAGAAGCATTGAGATATCACATATCATGCTATAGGAAAGGTCTCAGGATTGGAATGGGAAGGAGTTGGATATCACATCTCATGCTAAAGGAAAGGTCTCAGGTTTGGAAGAGGAAGGATTTGGATCTCACATCTCATGTTTTAGGACGGGTCTTAGGTTTGGTATTAGAAGCATTGAGATATCGCATCTCATGGTATAATAAGGGTCTCAGGATTGGAATGGGAAGGAGTTGGATATCACATCTCATACTATAGGAAGGGTCTCGGGTTTGGAACTGGAAGGAGTCGGATATCACATCTCATGGTATAGGAAGGGTCTCAGGTTTGGTATAAGCATTGAGATATCACATCTCTGCTATCGGAAGTGTCTCAGGATTGGAATGGGAAGGAGTTGGATATCACATCTCATGCTATAGGAAGGGTCTCAGGTTTGGTATAAGCATTGAGATATCACATCTCATGCTATAGGAAGGGTCTCAGGATTGGAATGGGAACGAGTTGTATATGACATCTCCTGCCATAGGAAGGGTCTCAGGTTTGGTATAAGCATTGAGATATCACATCTCTGCTATCGGAAGGGTCTCAGGATTGGAATGGGAAGAAGTTGGATATCCCATCTCATGTTATAGGACGGATCTCAGGTTTGGTATTAGAAGCATTGAGATATCACATATCATGCTATAGGAAAGGTCTCAGGATTGGAATGGGAAGGAGTTGGATATCACATCTCATGCTAAAGGAAAGGTCTCAGGTTTGGAAGAGGAAGGATTTGGATCTCACATCTCATGTTTTAGGACGGGTCTTAGGTTTGGTATTAGAAGCATTGAGATATCGCATCTCATGGTATAATAAGGGTCTCAGGATTGGAATGGGAAGGAGTTGGATATCACATCTCATACTATAGGAAGGGTCTCGGGTTCGGAACTGGAAGGAGTCGGATATCACATCTCATGGTATAGGAAGGGTCTCAGGTTTGGTATAAGCATTGAGATATCACATCTCTGCTATCGGAAGTGTCTCAGGATTGGAATGGGAAGGAGTTGGATATCACATCTCATGCTATAGGAAGGGTCTCAGGTTTGGTATAAGCATTGAGATATCACATCTCATGCTATAGGAAGGGTCTCAGGATTGGAATGGGAACAAGTTGTATATGACATCTCCTGCCATAGGAAGGGTCTCAGGTTTGGTATAAGCATTGAGATATCACATCTCTGCTATCGGAAGGGTCTCAGGATTGGAATGGGAAGAAGTTGGATATCCCATCTCATGTTATAGGAAGGGTCTCAGGTTTGGTATTAGAAGCATTGAGATATCCCATCTCATGCTATAGGAAGGGTCTCAGGATTGGAATGGGAAGGAGTTGGATATCACATCTCATGCCATAGGAAGGGTCTCAGGTTTGGTATAAGCATTGAGATATCACATCTCTGCTATCGGAAGGGTCTCAGGATTGGAATGGGAAGAAGTTGGATATCCCATCTCATGTTATAGGAAGGGTCTCAGGTTTGGTATTAGAAGCATTGAGATATCCCATCTCCTGCTATCGGAAGGGTCTCAGGATTGGATTGGGAAGGAGTTGGATATCCCTTCTCATGCTATAGGAAGGATCTTAGGTTGGAATGGGAAGGAGTAGGATATCACATCTTATGTTATAGGTAGGGTCTCAGGATTGGAATGGGAAGGATTTGGATATCACATCTCTTGCTAAAGGAAGGGTCTCAGGTTTGGAAGGGGAATGATTTGGATATCATATCTCATGTTATAGGACGGGTCCCAGGTTTGGTATTAGAAGCATTGAGATATCACATCTCATGGTATAGGAAGGGTCTCAGGATTGGAATGGGAAGGAGTTGGATATCACATCTCATCCAATAGGAAGGGTCTCAGGTTTGGAATGGGAAATAATTGGATATCACATCTCATGTTATAGGAAGGATCTCAGGATTGGAATGGGAAGGATTTGGCTATCACATCTCATGTTATAGGAAGGGTCTCAGGATTGGAATGGGAAGGATTTGGATATCACATCTCTTGCTATAGGAAGGGTCTCAGGTTTTTTATTAGAAACATTGAGATATCACATCTCATGCTATAGGAAGGGTTTCAGGATTGGAATGGGAAGGATTTGGATATCACATCTTATGCTAAAGGAAGGGTCTCAGGTTTGGAAGGGGAAGGATTTGGATATCACATCTCATGTTATAGGACGGGTCCCAGGTTTGGTATTAGAAGCATTGAGATATCACAACTCATGCTATAGGAAGGGTCTCAGGATTGGAATGGGAAGGAGTTGGATATCACATCTCATGCTAAAGGAAGGGTTTCAGGTTTGATAGAAGTATTGAGATATCACATCTCATGCTATAGGAAGTGTCTCAGGATTGGAATATGGAGGAGTTGGATATCCCATCTCAATCCATAGTAAGGGTCTCAGATTTGGTAAAAGCATTGAGATATCATATCTCTGCTATGGGAAGGGTCTCAGGATAGGAATGGGGAGGACTTAGATATCACATCTCATGCTATAGGGAGGGTCTCAGTTTTGATATTAGAAGCATTGAGATATCACATCTCATGCTATCGGAAGGGTCTCAGGATTGGAATGCGAAGAAGTTGGATATCACATCTCAAGCTATCTCAGGTTTGGAATGGGAAGGAGTTTCAAATCACATCTCAAGCTATCGGAAGGGTCTCAGGTTTGGAAGGGGAAGGATTTGGATCTCACATCTCATGTATTAGGACGGGTCTCAGGTTTGGTATTGGAAGCATTGAGATATCACATCTCATGTTATAGGAAGGGTCCCAGGATTGGAATGGGATGGAGTTGGATATCACATCTCAAGCTATCTGAGGATTGGAATGGGAAGGAGTTTGATATCACATCTCAAGCTATAGGAAGGGTCTCAGGATTGGAAAGGGAAGGATTTGGATTTCACATCTCATGTTGTAGGATGGTTCTCATGTTTGGTTTTAGAAGCATTGAGATATCACATCTCGTGCTATCGGAAGGGTCTAAGGTTTGGAAAGGGAAGGATTTGGATTTCACATATGTTATAGGATGGTTCTCAGGTTTGGTTTTAGAAGCATTAAGATATCACATCTCATGCTATAGGGAGGGTCTCAGGTTTGGAATGGGAAGGAGTTGGATACACATCTCATGTTATAGGACGGATCTCAGGTTTGGTATTAGAAGCATTGAGATATCACATATCATGCTATAGGAAAGGTCTCAGGATTGGAATGGGAAGGAGTTGGATATCACATCTCATGCTAAAGGAAAGGTCTCAGGTTTGGAAGAGGAAGGATTTGGATCTCACATCTCATGTTTTAGGACGGGTCTTAGGTTTGGTATTAGAAGCATTGAGATATCACATCTCATGGTATAATAAGGGTCTCAGGATTGGAATGGGAAGGAGTTGGATATCACATCTCATGCTATAGGAAGGGTCTCGGGTTTGGAACTGGAAGGAGTTGGATATCACATCTCATGGTATAGGAAGGGTCTCAGGTTTGGTATAAGCATTGAGATATCACATCTCTGCTATCGGAAGTGTCTCAGGATTGGAATGGGAAGGAGTTGGATATCACATCTCATGCTATAGGAAGGGTCTCAGGTTTGGTATAAGCATTGAGATATCACATCTCATGCTATAGGAAGGGTCTCAGGATTGGAATGGGAACGAGTTGTATATGACATCTCCTGCCATAGGAAGGGTCTCAGGTTTGGTATAAGCATTGAGATATCACATCTCTGCTATCGGAAGGGTCTCAGGATTGGAATGGGAAGAAGTTGGATATCCCATCTCATGTTATAGGAAGGGTCTCAGGTTTGGTATTAGAAGCATTGAGATATCCCATCTCATGCTATAGGAAGGGTCTCAGGATGGGAATGGGAAGGAGTTGGATATCACATCTCATGCTATAGGAAGGGTCTCAGGTTTGGTATAAGCATTGAGATATCACATCTCATGCTATAGGAAGGGTCTCAGGATTGGAATGGGAAGGAGTTGGATATCCCATAACATGTTATAGGAAGGGTCTCAGGTTTGGTATTAGAAGCATTGAGGTATCACATCTCATGCTATCGGAAGGGTCTCCGGATTGGAATGGGAAGGAGCTGGATATCACATCTCATGCTAAAGGAAGGGTCTCAGGCTTGGAAGGGGAAGGATTTGGATATCCCATCTCATGCTATAGGAAGGGTTTTCAGGTTTGGTATTAGAAGCATTGAAATATCACATCTCATGCTATAGGATGGGTCTCAGGATTGGAATGGGAAGGAGTTGGATATCACATCTCATGCTATAGGAAGGGTCTCAGGTTTGGTATAAGCATTGAGATATCACATCTCTGCTATCGGAAGGGTCTCAGGATTGGAATGGGAAGGAGTTGGATATCACATCTCATGCTAAAGGAATGGTCTCAGGTTTGATAGAAGCATTGAGATATCACATCTCATGCTATAGAAAGGGTCTCAGGTTTGGTGTAAGCATTGAGATATCACATCTCTGCTATCGGAAGGGTCTCAGGATATGAATGGGAAGGACTGAGATATCACATCTCATGCTATAGGGAGGGTCTCAGTTTTGATATTAGAAGCATTGAGATATCACATCTCATGCTATCGGAAGGGTCTCAGGATTGGAATGGGAAGGAGTTGGATATCACATCTCAAGCTATCTCAGGATTGGAATGGGAAGGAGTTTGATATCACTTCTCAAGCTATAGGAAGGATCTCAGGTTTGGAAGGGGAAGGATTTGGATCTCACATCTCATGTTTTAGGACGGGTCTCAGGTTTGGTATTAGAAACATTGAGATATCACATCTCATGGTATAGGAAGGGTCTCAGGATTGGAATGGGAATGATTTGGATATCACATCTCATGCTAAAGGAAGGGTCTCAGGCTTGGAAGGGGAAGGATTTGGATATCCCATCTCATGCTATAGGAAGGGTCTCAGGTTTGGTATTAGAAGCATTGAAATATCACATCTCATGCTATAGGATGGGTCTCAGGATTGGAATGGGAAGGAGTTGGATATCACATCTCATGCTATAGGACGGGTCTTAGGTTTGGTATAAGCATTGAGATATCACATCTCTGCTATCGGACGGGTTTCAGGATTGGAATGGGAAGGAGTTGGATATCACATCTCATGCTAAAGGAATGGTCTCAGGTTTGATAGAAGCATTGAGATATCACATCTCATGCTATAGAAAGGGTCTCAGGTTTGGTGTAAGCATTGAGATATCACATCTCTGCTATCGGAAGGGTCTCAGGATATGAATGGGAAGGACTGAGATATCACATCTCATGCTATAGGGAGGGTCTCAGTTTTGATATTAGAAGCATTGAGATATCACATCTCATGCTATCGGAAGGGTCTCAGGATTGGAATGGGAAGGAGTTGGATATCACATCTCAAGCTATCTCAGGATTGGAATGGGAAGGAGTTTCAAATCACATCTCAAGCTATCGGAAGGGTCTCAGGTTTGGAAGGGGAAGGATTTGGATCTCACATCTCATGTATTAGGACGGGTCTCAGGTTTGGTATTGGAAGCATTGAGATATCACATCTCATGTTATAGGAAGGGTCCCAGGATTGGAATGGGAAGGAGTTGGATATCACATCTCAAGCTATCTCAGGATTGGAATGGGAAGGAGTTTGATATCACATCTCAAGCTATAGGAAGGGTCTCAGGATTGGAAAGGGAAGGATTTGGATTTCACATCTCATGTTGTAGGATGGTTCTCATGTTTGGTTTTAGAAGCATTGAGATATCACATCTCGTGCTATCGGAAGGGTCTCAGGTTTGGAAAGGGAAGGATTCGGATTTCACATATGTTATAGGATGGTTCTCAGGTTTGGTTTTAGAAGCATTAAGATATCACATCTCATGCTATAGGGAGGGTCTCAGGTTTGGAATGGGAAGGAGTTGGATACACATCTCATGTTATAGGACGGATCTCAGGTTTGGTATTAGAAGCATTGAGATATCACATATCATGCTATAGGAAAGGTCTCAGGATTGGAATGGGAAGGAGTTGGATATCACATCTCATGCTAAAGGAAAGGTCTCAGGTTTGGAAGAGGAAGGATTTGGATCTCACATCTCATGTTTTAGGACGGGTCTTAGGTTTGGTATTAGAAGCATTGAGATATCGCATCTCATGGTATAATAAGGGTCTCAGGATTGGAATGGGAAGGAGTTGGATATCACATCTCATACTATAGGAAGGGTCTCGGGTTTGGAACTGGAAGGAGTCGGATATCACATCTCATGGTATAGGAAGGGTCTCAGGTTTGGTATAAGCATTGAGATATCACATCTCTGCTATCGGAAGTGTCTCAGGATTGGAATGGGAAGGAGTTGGATATCACATCTCATGCTATAGGAAGGGTCTCAGGTTTGGTATAAGCATTGAGATATCACATCTCATGCTATAGGAAGGGTCTCAGGATTGGAATGGGAACGAGTTGTATATGACATCTCCTGCCATAGGAAGGGTCTCAGGTTTGGTATAAGCATTGAGATATCACATCTCTGCTATCGGAAGGGTCTCAGGATTGGAATGGGAAGAAGTTGGATATCCCATCTCATGTTATGGGACGGATCTCAGGTTTGGTATTAGAAGCATTGAGATATCACATATCATGCTATAGGAAAGGTCTCAGGATTGGAATGGGAAGGAGTTGGATATCACATCTCATGCTAAAGGAAAGGTCTCAGGTTTGGAAGAGGAAGGATTTGGATCTCACATCTCATGTTTTAGGACGGGTCTTAGGTTTGGTATTAGAAGCATTGAGATATCGCATCTCATGGTATAATAAGGGTCTCAGGATTGGAATGGGAAGGAGTTGGATATCACATCTCATACTATAGGAAGGGTCTCGGGTTCGGAACTGGAAGGAGTCGGATATCACATCTCATGGTATAGGAAGGGTCTCAGGTTTGGTATAAGCATTGAGATATCACATCTCTGCTATCGGAAGTGTCTCAGGATTGGAATGGGAAGGAGTTGGATATCACATCTCATGCTATAGGAAGGGTCTCAGGTTTGGTATAAGCATTGAGATATCACATCTCATGCTATAGGAAGGGTCTCAGGATTGGAATGGGAACAAGTTGTATATGACATCTCCTGCCATAGGAAGGGTCTCAGGTTTGGTATAAGCATTGAGATATCACATCTCTGCTATCGGAAGGGTCTCAGGATTGGAATGGGAAGAAGTTGGATATCCCATCTCATGTTATAGGAAGGGTCTCAGGTTTGGTATTAGAAGCATTGAGATATCCCATCTCATGCTATAGGAAGGGTCTCAGGATTGGAATGGGAAGGAGTTGGATATCACATCTCATGCCATAGGAAGGGTCTCAGGTTTGGTATAAGCATTGAGATATCACATCTCTGCTATCGGAAGGGTCTCAGGATTGGAATGGGAAGAAGTTGGATATCCCATCTCATGTTATAGGAAGGGTCTCAGGTTTGGTATTAGAAGCATTGAGATATCCCATCTCATGCTATCGGAAGGGTCTCAGGATTGGATTGGGAAGGAGTTGGATATCCCTTCTCATGCTATAGGAAGGATCTTAGGTTGGAATGGGAAGGAGTAGGATATCACATCTTATGTTATAGGTAGGGTCTCAGGATTGGAATGGGAAGGATTTGGATATCACATCTCTTGCTAAAGGAAGGGTCTCAGGTTTGGAAGGGGAATGATTTGGATATCATATCTCATGTTATAGGACGGGTCCCAGGTTTGGTATTAGAAGCATTGAGATATCACATCTCATGGTATAGGAAGGGTCTCAGGATTGGAATGGGAAGGAGTTGGATATCACATCTCATCCAATAGGAAGGGTCTCAGGTTTGGAATGGGAAATAATTGGATATCACATCTCATGTTATAGGAAGGATCTCAGGATTGGAATGGGAAGGATTTGGCTATCACATCTCATGTTATAGGAAGGGTCTCAGGATTGGAATGGGAAGGATTTGGATATCACATCTCTTGCTATAGGAAGGGTCTCAGGTTTTTTATTAGAAACATTGAGATATCACATCTCATGCTATAGGAAGGGTTTCAGGATTGGAATGGGAAGGATTTGGATAACACATCTTATGCTAAAGGAAGGGTCTCAGGTTTGGAAGGGGAAGGATTTGGATATCACATCTCATGTTATAGGACGGGTCCCAGGTTTGGTATTAGAAGCATTGAGATATCACAACTCATGCTATAGGAAGGGTCTCAGGATTGGAATGGGAAGGAGTTGGATATCACATCTCATGCTAAAGGAAGGGTTTCAGGTTTGATAGAAGTATTGAGATATCACATCTCATGCTATAGGAAGTGTCTCAGGATTGGAATATGGAGGAGTTGGATATCCCATCTCAATCCATAGTAAGGGTCTCAGATTTGGTAAAAGCATTGAGATATCATATCTCTGCTATGGGAAGGGTCTCAGGATAGGAATGGGGAGGACTTAGATATCACATCTCATGCTATAGGGAGGGTCTCAGTTTTGATATTAGAAGCATTGAGATATCACATCTCATGCTATCGGAAGGGTCTCAGGATTGGAATGCGAAGAAGTTGGATATCACATCTCAAGCTATCTCAGGTTTGGAATGGGAAGGAGTTTCAAATCACATCTCAAGCTATCGGAAGGGTCTCAGGTTTGGAAGGGGAAGGATTTGGATCTCACATCTCATGTATTAGGACGGGTCTCAGGTTTGGTATTGGAAGCATTGAGATATCACATCTCATGTTATAGGAAGGGTCCCAGGATTGGAATGGGATGGAGTTGGATATCACATCTCAAGCTATCTGAGGATTGGAATGGGAAGGAGTTTGATATCACATCTCAAGCTATAGGAAGGGTCTCAGGATTGGAAAGGGAAGGATTTGGATTTCACATCTCATGTTGTAGGATGGTTCTCATGTTTGGTTTTAGAAGCATTGAGATATCACATCTCGTGCTATCGGAAGGGTCTAAGGTTTGGAAAGGGAAGGATTTGGATTTCACATATGTTATAGGATGGTTCTCAGGTTTGGTTTTAGAAGCATTAAGATATCACATCTCATGCTATAGGGAGGGTCTCAGGTTTGGAATGGGAAGGAGTTGGATACACATCTCATGTTATAGGACGGATCTCAGGTTTGGTATTAGAAGCATTGAGATATCACATATCATGCTATAGGAAAGGTCTCAGGATTGGAATGGGAAGGAGTTGGATATCACATCTCATGCTAAAGGAAAGGTCTCAGGTTTGGAAGAGGAAGGATTTGGATCTCACATCTCATGTTTTAGGACGGGTCTTAGGTTTGGTATTAGAAGCATTGAGATATCACATCTCATGGTATAATAAGGGTCTCAGGATTGGAATGGGAAGGAGTTGGATATCACATCTCATGCTATAGGAAGGGTCTCGGGTTTGGAACTGGAAGGAGTCGGATATCACATCTCATGGTATAGGAAGGGTCTCAGGTTTGGTATAAGCATTGAGATATCACATCTCTGCTATCGGAAGTGTCTCAGGATTGGAATGGGAAGGAGTTGGATATCACATCTCATGCTATAGGAAGGGTCTCAGGTTTGGTATAAGCATTGAGATATCACATCTCATGCTATAGGAAGGGTCTCAGGATTGGAATGGGAACGAGTTGTATATGACATCTCCTGCCATAGGAAGGGTCTCAGGTTTGGTATAAGCATTGAGATATCACATCTCTGCTATCGGAAGGGTCTCAGGATTGGAATGGGAAGAAGTTGGATATCCCATCTCATGTTATAGGAAGGGTCTCAGGTTTGGTATTAGAAGCATTGAGATATCCCATCTCATGCTATAGGAAGGGTCTCAGGATGGGAATGGGAAGGAGTTGGATATCACATCTCATGCTATAGGAAGGGTCTCAGGTTTGGTATAAGCATTGAGATATCACATCTCATGCTATAGGAAGGGTCTCAGGATTGGAATGGGAAGGAGTTGGATATCACATCTCATGCTATAGGAAGGGTCTCAGGTTTGGTATAAGCATTGAGATATCACATCTCTGCTATCGGAAGGGTCTCAGGATTGGAATGGGAAGACGTTGGATATCCCATCTCATGTTATAGGAAGGGTCTCAGGTTTGGTATTAGAAGCATTGAGATATCCCATCTCATGCTATAGGAAGGGTCTCAGGATTGGAATGGGAAGGAGTTGGATATCACATCTCATGCTATAGGAAGGGTCTCAGGTTTGGTATAAGCATTGAGATACACATCTCATGCTATAGGAAGGGTCTCCGGATTGGAATGGGAAGGAGTTGGATATCACATCTCATGCTAAAGGAAGGGTCTCAGGTTTGATATTAGAAGCATTGAGATATCACATCTCATGCTATCGGAAGGGTCTCAGGATTGGAATGGGAAGGAGCTGGATATCACATCTCATGCTAAAGGAAGGGTCTCAGGTTTGGTATAAGCATTGAGATATCACATCTCTGCTATCGGAAGGGTCTCAGGATTGGAATGGGAAGGAGTTGGATATCACATCTCATGCTAAAGGAATGGTCTCAGGTTTGATAGAAGCATTGAGATATCACATCTCATGCTATAGAAAGGGTCTCAGGTTTGGTGTAAGCATTGAGATATCACATCTCTGCTATCGGAAGGGTCTCAGGATATGAATGGGAAGGACTGAGATATCACATCTCATGCTATAGGGAGGGTCTCAGTTTTGATATTAGAAGCATTGAGATATCACATCTCATGCTATCGGAAGGGTCTCAGGATTGGAATGGGAAGGAGTTGGATATCACATCTCAAGCTATCTCAGGATTGGAATGGGAAGGAGTTTCAAATCACATCTCAAGCTATCGGAAGGGTCTCAGGTTTGGAAGGGGAAGGATTTGGATCTCACATCTCATGTATTAGGACGGGTCTCAGGTTTGGTATTGGAAGCATTGAGATATCACATCTCATGTTATAGGAAGGGTCCCAGGATTGGAATGGGAAGGAGTTGGATATCACATCTCAAGCTATCTCAGGATTGGAATGGGAAGGAGTTTGATATCACATCTCAAGCTATAGGAAGGGTCTCAGGATTGGAAAGGGAAGGATTTGGATTTCACATCTCATGTTGTAGGATGGTTCTCATGTTTGGTTTTAGAAGCATTGAGATATCACATCTCGTGCTATCGGAAGGGTCTCAGGTTTGGAAAGGGAAGGATTCGGATTTCACATATGTTATAGGATGGTTCTCAGGTTTGGTTTTAGAAGCATTAAGATATCACATCTCATGCTATAGGGAGGGTCTCAGGTTTGGAATGGGAAGGAGTTGGATACACATCTCATGTTATAGGACGGATCTCAGGTTTGGTATTAGAAGCATTGAGATATCACATATCATGCTATAGGAAAGGTCTCAGGATTGGAATGGGAAGGAGTTGGATATCACATCTCATGCTAAAGGAAAGGTCTCAGGTTTGGAAGAGGAAGGATTTGGATCTCACATCTCATGTTTTAGGACGGGTCTTAGGTTTGGTATTAGAAGCATTGAGATATCGCATCTCATGGTATAATAAGGGTCTCAGGATTGGAATGGGAAGGAGTTGGATATCACATCTCATACTATAGGAAGGGTCTCGGGTTTGGAACTGGAAGGAGTCGGATATCACATCTCATGGTATAGGAAGGGTCTCAGGTTTGGTATAAGCATTGAGATATCACATCTCTGCTATCGGAAGTGTCTCAGGATTGGAATGGGAAGGAGTTGGATATCACATCTCATGCTATAGGAAGGGTCTCAGGTTTGGTATAAGCATTGAGATATCACATCTCATGCTATAGGAAGGGTCACAGGATTGGAATGGGAACGAGTTGTATATGACATCTCCTGCCATAGGAAGGGTCTCAGGTTTGGTATAAGCATTGAGATATCACATCTCTGCTATCAGAAGGGTCTCAGGATTGGAATGGGAAGAAGTTGGATATCCCATCTCATGCTATAGGAAGGGTCTCAGGATTGGAATGGGAAGGAGTTGGATATCACATCTCATGCCATAGGAAGGGTCTCAGGTTTGGTATAAGCATTGAGATATCACATCTCTGCTATCGGAAGGGTCTCAGGATTGGATTGGGAAGGAGTTGGATATCCCTTCTCATGCTATAGGAAGGATCTTAGGTTGGAATGGGAAGGAGTAGGATATCACATCTCATGTTATAGGTAGGGTCTCAGGATTGGAATGGGAAGGATTTGGATATCACATCTCTTGCTAAAGGAAGGGTCTCAGGTTTGGAAGGGGAATGATTTGGATATCATATCTCATGTTATGGGACGGGTCCCAGGTTTGGTATTAGAAGCATTGAGATATCACATCTCATGGTATAGGAAGGGTCTCAGGATTGGAATGGGAAGGAGTTGGATATCACATCTCATCCAATAGGAAGGGTCTCAGGTTTGGAATGGGAAATAATTGGATATCACATCTCATGTTATAGGAAGGATCTCAGGATTGGAATGGGAAGGATTTGGATATCACATCTCATGTTATAGGAAGGGTCTCAGGATTGGAATGGGAAGGATTTGGATATCACATCTCTTGCTATAGGAAGGGTCTCAGGTTTTTTATTAGAAACATTGAGATATCACATCTCATGCTAGAGGAAGGGTTTCAGGATTGGAATGGGAAGGATTTGGATATCACATCTTATGCTAAAGGAAGGGTCTCAGGTTTGGAAGGGGAAGGATTTGGATATCACATCTCATGTTATAGGACGGGTCCCAGGTTTGGTATTAGAAGCATTGAGATATCACAACTCATGCTATAGGAAGGGTCTCAGGATTGGAATGGGAAGGAGTTGGATATCACATCTCATGCTAAAGGAAGGGTTTCAGGTTTGATAGAAGTATTGAGATATCACATCTCATGCTATAGGAAGTGTCTCAGGATTGGAATATGGAGGAGTTGGATATCCCATCTCAATCCATAGTAAGGGTCTCAGATTTGGTAAAAGCATTGAGATATCATATCTCTGCTATCGGAAGGGTCTCAGGATAGGAATGGGGAGGACTTAGATATCACATCTCATGCTATAGGGAGGGTCTCAGTTTTGATATTAGAAGCATTGAGATATCACATCTCATGCTATCGGAAGGGTCTCAGGATTGGAATGCGAAGAAGTTGGATATCACATCTCAAGCTATCTCAGGTTTGGAATGGGAAGGAGTTTCAAATCACATCTCAAGCTATCGGAAGTGTCTCAGGTTTGGAAGGGGAAGGATTTGGATCTCACATCTCATGTATTAGGACGGGTCTCAGGTTTGGTATTGGAAGCATTGAGATATCACATCTCATGTTATAGGAAGGGTCCCAGGATTGGAATGGGATGGAGTTGGATATCACATCTCAAGCTATCTCAGGATTGGAATGGGAAGGAGTTTGATATCACATCTCAAGCTATAGGAAGGGTCTCAGGATTGGAAAGGGGAGGATTTGGATTTCACATCTCATGTTGTAGGATGGTTCTCATGTTTGGTTTTAGAAGCATTGAGATATCACATCTCGTGCTATCGGAAGGGTCTAAGGTTTGGAAAGGGAAGGATTTGGATTTCACATATGTTATAGGATGGTTCTCAGGTTTGGTTTTAGAAGCATTAAGATATCACATCTCATGCTATAGGGAGGGTCTCAGGTTTGGAATGGGAAGGAGTTGGATACACATCTCATGTTATAGGACGGATCTCAGGTTTGGTATTAGAAGCATTGAGATATCACATATCATGCTATAGGAAAGGTCTCAGGATAGGAATGGGAAGGAGTTGGATATCACATCTCATGCTAAAGGAAAGGTCTCAGGTTTGGAAGAGGAAGGATTTGGATCTCACATCTCATGTTTTAGGACGGGTCTTAGGTTTGGTATTAGAAGCATTGAGATATCACATCTCATGGTATAATAAGGGTCTCAGGATTGGAATGGGAAGGAGTTGGATATCACATCTCATGCTATAGGAAGGGTCTCGGGTTTGGAACTGGAAGGAGTCGGATATCACATCTCATGGTATAGGAAGGGTCTCAGGTTTGGTATAAGCATTGAGATATCACATCTCTGCTATCGGAAGTGTCTCAGGATTGGAATGGGAAGGAATTGGATATCACATCTCATGCTATAGGAAGGGTCTCAGGTTTGGTATAAGCATTGAGATATCACATCTCATGCTATAGGAAGGGTCTCAGGATTGGAATGGGAACGAGTTGTATATGACATCTCCTGCCATAGGAAGGGTCTCAGGTTTGGTATAAGCATTGAGATATCACATCTCTGCTATCGGAAGGGTCTCAGGATTGGAATGGGAAGAAGTTGGATATCCCATCTCATGTTATAGGAAGGGTCTCAGGTTTGGTATTAGAAGCATTGAGATATCCCATCTCATGCTATAGGAAGGGTCTCAGGATGGGAATGGGAAGGAGTTGGATATCACATCTCATGCTATAGGAAGGGTCTCAGGTTTGGTATAAGCATTGAGATATCACATCTCATGCTATAGGAAGGGTCTCAGGATTGGAATGGGAAGGAGTTGGATATCACATCTCATGCTATAGGAAGGGTCTCAGGTTTGGTATAAGCATTGAGATATCACATCTCTGCTATCGGAAGGGTCTCAGGATTGGAATGGGAAGAAGTTGGATATCCCATCTCATGTTATAGGAAGGGTCTCAGGTTTGGTATTAGAAGCATTGAGATATCCCATCTCATGCTATAGGAAGGGTCTCAGGATTGGAATGGGAAGGAGTTGGATATCACATCTCATGCTATAGGAAGGGTCTCAGGTTTGGTATAAGCATTGAGATATCACATCTCATGCTATAGGAAGGGTCTCAGGATTGGAATGGGAAGGAGTTGGATATCACATCTCATGCTATAGGAAGGGTCTCAGGTTTGGTATAAGCATTGAGATATCACATCTCTGCTATCGGAAGGGTCTCAGGATTGGATTGGGAAGGAGTTGGATATCCCTTCTCATGCTATAGGAAGGATCTTAGGTTGGAATGGGAAGGAGTAGGATATCACATCTCATGTTATAGGTAGGGTCTCAGGATTGGAATGGGAAGGATTTGGATATCACATCTCTTGCTAAAGGAAGGGTCTCAGGTTTGGAAGGGGAATGATTTGGATATCATATCTCATGTTATAGGACGGGTCCCAGGTTTGGTATTAGAAGCATTGAGATATCACATCTCATGGTATAGGAAGGGTCTCAGGATTGGAATGGGAAGGAGTTGGATATCACATCTCATCCAATAGGAAGGGTCTCAGGTTTGGAATGGGAAATAATTGGATATCACATCTCATGTTATAGGAAGGATCTCAGGATTGGAATGGGAAGGATTTGGCTATCACATCTCATGTTATAGGAAGGGTCTCAGGATTGGAATGGGAAGGATTTGGATATCACATCTCTTGCTATAGGAAGGGTCTCAGGTTTTTTATTAGAAACATTGAGATATCACATCTCATGCTATAGGAAGGGTTTCAGGATTGGAATGGGAAGGATTTGGATATCACATCTTATGCTAAAGGAAGGGTCTCAGGTTTGGAAGGGGAAGGATTTGGATATCACATCTCATGTTATAGGACGGGTCCCAGGTTTGGTATTAGAAGCATTGAGATATCACAACTCATGCTATAGGAAGGGTCTCAGGATTGGAATGGGAAGGAGTTGGATATCACATCTCATGCTAAAGGAAGGGTTTCAGGTTTGATAGAAGTATTGAGATATCACATCTCATGCTATAGGAAGTGTCTCAGGATTGGAATATGGAGGAGTTGGATATCACATCTCATGCTATAGGAAGGGTCTCAGGTTTGGTATAAGCATTGAGATACACATCTCATGCTAAAGGAAGGGTCTCAGGTTTGATATTAGAAGCATTGAGATATCACATCTCATGCTATCGGAAGGGTCTCAGGATTGGAATGGGAAGGAGCTGGATATCACATCTCATGCTAAAGGAAGGGTCTCAGGTTTGGTATAAGCATTGAGATATCACATCTCTGCTATCGGAAGGGTCTCAGGATTGGAATGGGAAGGAGTTGGATATCACATCTCATGCTAAAGGAATGGTCTCAGGTTTGATAGAAGCATTGAGATATCACATCTCATGCTATAGAAAGGGTCTCAGGTTTGGTGTAAGCATTGAGATATCACATCTCTGCTATCGGAAGGGTCTCAGGATATGAATGGGAAGGACTGAGATATCACATCTCATGCTATAGGGAGGGTCTCAGTTTTGATATTAGAAGCATTGAGATATCACATCTCATGCTATCGGAAGGGTCTCAGGATTGGAATGGGAAGGAGTTGGATATCACATCTCAAGCTATCTCAGGATTGGAATGGGAAGGAGTTTCAAATCACATCTCAAGCTATCGGAAGGGTCTCAGGTTTGGAAGGGGAAGGATTTGGATCTCACATCTCATGTATTAGGACGGGTCTCAGGTTTGGTATTGGAAGCATTGAGATATCACATCTCATGTTATAGGAAGGGTCCCAGGATTGGAATGGGAAGGAGTTGGATATCACATCTCAAGCTATCTCAGGATTGGAATGGGAAGGAGTTTGATATCACATCTCAAGCTATAGGAAGGGTCTCAGGATTGGAAAGGGAAGGATTTGGATTTCACATCTCATGTTGTAGGATGGTTCTCATGTTTGGTTTTAGAAGCATTGAGATATCACATCTCGTGCTATCGGAAGGGTCTCAGGTTTGGAAAGGGAAGGATTCGGATTTCACATATGTTATAGGATGGTTCTCAGGTTTGGTTTTAGAAGCATTAAGATATCACATCTCATGCTATAGGGAGGGTCTCAGGTTTGGAATGGGAAGGAGTTGGATACACATCTCATGTTATAGGACGGATCTCAGGTTTGGTATTAGAAGCATTGAGATATCACATATCATGCTATAGGAAAGGTCTCAGGATTGGAATGGGAAGGAGTTGGATATCACATCTCATGCTAAAGGAAAGGTCTCAGGTTTGGAAGAGGAAGGATTTGGATCTCACATCTCATGTTTTAGGACGGGTCTTAGGTTTGGTATTAGAAGCATTGAGATATCGCATCTCATGGTATAATAAGGGTCTCAGGATTGGAATGGGAAGGAGTTGTATATGACATCTCCTGCCATAGGAAGGGTCTCAGGTTTGGTATAAGCATTGAGATATCACATCTCTGCTATCAGAAGGGTCTCAGGATTGGAATGGGAAGAAGTTGGATATCCCATCTCATGTTATAGGAAGGGTCTCAGGTTTGGTATTAGAAGCATTGAGATATCCCATCTCATGCTATAGGAAGGGTCTCAGGATTGGAATGGGAAGGAGTTGGATATCACATCTCATGCCATAGGAAGGGTCTCAGGTTTGGTATAAGCATTGAGATATCACATCTCTGCTATCGGAAGGGTCTCAGGATTGGATTGGGAAGGAGTTGGATATCCCTTCTCATGCTATAGGAAGGATCTTAGGTTGGAATGGGAAGGAGTAGGATATCACATCTCATGTTATAGGTAGGGTCTCAGGATTGGAATGGGAAGGATTTGGATATCACATCTCTTGCTAAAGGAAGGGTCTCAGGTTTGGAAGGGGAATGATTTGGATATCATATCTCATGTTATAGGACGGGTCCCAGGTTTGGTATTAGAAGCATTGAGATATCACATCTCATGGTATAGGAAGGGTCTCAGGATTGGAATGGGAAGGAGTTGGATATCACATCTCATCCAATAGGAAGGGTCTCAGGTTTGGAATGGTAAATAATTGGATATCACATCTCATGTTATAGGAAGAATCTCAGGATTGGAATGGGAAGGATTTGGATATCACATCTCATGTTATAGGAAGGGTCTCAGGATTGGAATGGGAAGGATTTGGATATCACATCTCTTGCTATAGGAAGGGTCTCAGGTTTTTTATTAGAAACATTGAGATATCACATCTCATGCTATAGGAAGGGTTTCAGGATTGGAATGGGAAGGATTTGGATATCACATCTTATGCTAAAGGAAGGGTCTCAGGTTTGGAAGGGGAAGGATTTGGATATCACATGTCATGTTATAGGACGGGTCCCAGGTTTGGTATTAGAAGCATTGAGATATCACAACTCATGCTATAGGAAGGGTCTCAGGATTGGAATGGGAAGGAGTTGGATATCACATCTCATGCTAAAGGAAGGGTTTCAGGTTTGATAGAAGTATTGAGATATCACATCTCATGCTATAGGAAGTGTCTCAGGATTGGAATATGGAGGAGTTGGATATCCCATCTCAATCCATAGTAAGGGTCTCAGATTTGGTAAAAGCATTGAGATATCATATCTCTGCTATCGGAAGGGTCTCAGGATAGGAATGGGGAGGACTTAGATATCACATCTCATGCTATAGGGAGGGTCTCAGTTTTGATATTAGAAGCATTGAGATATCACATCTCATGCTATCGGAAGGGTCTCAGGATTGGAATGCGAAGAAGTTGGATATCACATCTCAAGCTATCTCAGGTTTGGAATGGGAAGGAGTTTCAAATCACATCTCAAGCTATCGGAAGTGTCTCAGGTTTGGAAGGGGAAGGATTTGGATCTCACATCTCATGTATTAGGACGGGTCTCAGGTTTGGTATTGGAAGCATTGAGATATCACATCTCATGTTATAGGAAGGGTCCCAGGATTGGAATGGGATGGAGTTGGATATCACATCTCAAGCTATCTCAGGATTGGAATGGGAAGGAGTTTGATATCACATCTCAAGCTATAGGAAGGGTCTCAGGATTGGAAAGGGGAGGATTTGGATTTCACATCTCATGTTGTAGGATGGTTCTCATGTTTGGTTTTAGAAGCATTGAGATATCACATCTCGTGCTATCGGAAGGGTCTAAGGTTTGGAAAGGGAAGGATTTGGATTTCACATATGTTATAGGATGGTTCTCAGGTTTGGTTTTAGAAGCATTAAGATATCACATCTCATGCTATAGGGAGGGTCTCAGGTTTGGAATGGGAAGGAGTTGGATACACATCTCATGTTATAGGACGGATCTCAGGTTTGGTATTAGAAGCATTGAGATATCACATATCATGCTATAGGAAAGGTCTCAGGATTGGAATGGGAAGGAGTTGGATATCACATCTCATGCTAAAGGAAAGGTCTCAGGTTTGGAAGAGGAAGGATTTGGATCTCACATCTCATGTTTTAGGACGGGTCTTAGGTTTGGTATTAGAAGCATTGAGATATCACATCTCATGGTATAATAAGGGTCTCAGGATTGGAATGGGAAGGAGTTGGATATCACATCTCATGCTATAGGAAGGGTCTCGGGTTTGGAACTGGAAGGAGTCGGATATCACATCTCATGGTATAGGAAGGGTCTCAGGTTTGGTATAAGCATTGAGATATCACATCTCTGCTATCGGAAGTGTCTCAGGATTGGAATGGGAAGGAATTGGATATCACATCTCATGCTATAGGAAGGGTCTCAGGTTTGGTATAAGCATTGAGATATCACATCTCATGCTATAGGAAGGGTCTCAGGATTGGAATGGGAACGAGTTGTATATGACATCTCCTGCCATAGGAAGGGTCTCAGGTTTGGTATAAGCATTGAGATATCACATCTCTGCTATCGGAAGGGTCTCAGGATTGGAATGGGAAGAAGTTGGATATCCCATCTCATGTTATAGGAAGGGTCTCAGGTTTGGTATTAGAAGCATTGAGATATCCCATCTCATGCTATAGGAAGGGTCTCAGGATGGGAATGGGAAGGAGTTGGATATCACATCTCATGCTATAGGAAGGGTCTCAGGTTTGGTATAAGCATTGAGATATCACATCTCATGCTATAGGAAGGGTCTCAGGATTGGAATGGGAAGGAGTTGGATATCACATCTCATGCTATAGGAAGGGTCTCAGGTTTGGTATAAGAATTGAGATATCACATCTCTGCTATCGGAAGGGTCTCAGGATTGGAATGGGAAGGATTTGGATCTCACATCTCATGTATTAGGACGGGTGTCAGGTGTGGTATTGGAAGCATTGAGATATCACATCTCATGTTATAGGAAAGGTCCCAGGATTGGAATGGGATGGAGTTGGATATCACATCTCAAGCTATCTCAGGATTGGAATGGGAAGGAGTTTGATATCACATCTCAAGCTATAGGAAGGGTCTCAGGATTGGAAAGGGGAGGATTTGGATTTCACATCTCATGTTGTAGGATGGTTCTCATGTTTGGTTTTAGAAGCATTGAGATATCACATCTCGTGCTATCGGAAGGGTCTAAGGTTTGGAAAGGGAAGGATTTGGATTTCACATATGTTATAGGATGGTTCTCAGGTTTGGTTTTAGAAGCATTAAGATATCACATCTCATGCTATAGGGAGGGTCTCAGGTTTGGAATGGGAAGGAGTTGGATACACATCTCATGTTATAGGACGGATCTCAGGTTTGGTATTAGAAGCATTGAGATATCACATATCATGCTATAGGAAAGGTCTCAGGATTGGAATGGGAAGGAGTTGGATATCACATCTCATGCTAAAGGAAAGGTCTCAGGTTTGGAAGAGGAAGGATTTGGATCTCACATCTCATGTTTTAGGACGGGTCTTAGGTTTGGTATTAGAAGCATTGAGATATCACATCTCATGGTATAATAAGGGTCTCAGGATTGGAATGGGAAGGAGTTGGATATCACATCTCATGCTATAGGAAGGGTCTCGGGTTTGGAACTGGAAGGAGTCGGATATCACATCTCATGGTATAGGAAGGGTCTCAGGTTTGGTATAAGCATTGAGATATCACATCTCTGCTATCGGAAGTGTCTCAGGATTGGAATGGGAAGGAATTGGATATCACATCTCATGCTATAGGAAGGGTCTCAGGTTTGGTATAAGCATTGAGATATCACATCTCATGCTATAGGAAGGGTCTCAGGATTGGAATGGGAAGAAGTTGGATATCCCATCTCATGTTATAGGAAGGGTCTCAGGTTTGGTATTAGAAGCATTGAGATATCCCATCTCATGCTATAGGAAGGGTCTCAGGATGGGAATGGGAAGGAGTTGGATATCACATCTCATGCTATAGGAAGGGTCTCAGGTTTGGTATAAGCATTGAGATATCACATCTCATGCTATAGGAAGGGTCTCAGGATTGGAATGGGAAGGAGTTGGATATCACATCTCATGCTATAGGAAGGGTCTCAGGTTTGGTATAAGCATTGAGATATCACATCTCTGCTATCGGAAGGGTCTCAGGATTGGAATGGGAAGAAGTTGGATATCCCATCTCATGTTATAGGAAGGGTCTCAGGTTTGGTATTAGAAGCATTGAGATATCCCATCTCATGCTATAGGAAGGGTCTCAGGATTGGAATGGGAAGGAGTTGGATATCACATCTCATGCTATAGGAAGGGTCTCAGGTTTGGTATAAGCATTGAGATATCACATCTCATGCTATAGGAAGGGTCTCAGGATTGGAATGGGAAGGAGTTGGATATCACATCTCATGCTATAGGAAGGGTCTCACGTTTGGTATAAGCATTGAGATATCACATCTCTGCTATCGGAAGGGTCTCAGGATTGGATTGGGAAGGAGTTGGATATCCCTTCTCATGCTATAGGAAGGATCTTAGGTTGGAATGGGAAGGAGTAGGATATCACATCTCATGTTATAGGTAGGGTCTCAGGATTGGAATGGGAAGGATTTGGATATCACATCTCTTGCTAAAGGAAGGGTCTCAGGTTTGGAAGGGGAATGATTTGGATATCATATCTCATGTTATAGGACGGGTCCCAGGTTTGGTATTAGAAGCATTGAGATATCACATCTCATGGTATAGGAAGGGTCTCAGGATTGGAATGGGAAGGAGTTGGATATCACATCTCATCCAATAGGAAGGGTCTCAGGTTTGGAATGGGAAATAATTGGATATCACATCTCATGTTATAGGAAGGATCTCAGGATTGGAATGGGAAGGATTTGGCTATCACATCTCATGTTATAGGAAGGGTCTCAGGATTGGAATGGGAAGGATTTGGATATCACATCTCTTGCTATAGGAAGGGTCTCAGGTTTTTTATTAGAAACATTGAGATATCACATCTCATGCTATAGGAAGGGTTTCAGGATTGGAATGGGAAGGATTTGGATATCACATCTTATGCTAAAGGAAGGGTCTCAGGTTTGGAAGGGGAAGGATTTGGATATCACATCTCATGTTATAGGACGGGTCCCAGGTTTGGTATTAGAAGCATTGAGATATCACAACTCATGCTATAGGAAGGGTCTCAGGATTGGAATGGGAAGGAGTTGGATATCACATCTCATGCTAAAGGAAGGGTTTCAGGTTTGATAGAAGTATTGAGATATCACATCTCATGCTATAGGAAGTGTCTCAGGATTGGAATATGGAGGAGTTGGATATCCCATCTCAATCCATAGTAAGGGTCTCAGATTTGGTAAAAGCATTGAGATATCATATCTCTGCTATGGGAAGGGTCTCAGGATAGGAATGGGGAGGACTTAGATATCACATCTCATGCTATAGGGAGGGTCTCAGTTTTGATATTAGAAGCATTGAGATATCACATCTCATGCTATCGGAAGGGTCTCAGGATTGGAATGCGAAGAAGTTGGATATCACATCTCAAGCTATCTCAGGTTTGGAATGGGAAGGAGTTTCAAATCACATCTCAAGCTATCGGAAGGGTCTCAGGTTTGGAAGGGGAAGGATTTGGATCTCACATCTCATGTATTAGGACGGGTCTCAGGTTTGGTATTGGAAGCATTGAGATATCACATCTCATGTTATAGGAAGGGTCCCAGGATTGGAATGGGATGGAGTTGGATATCACATCTCAAGCTATCTCAGGATTGGAATGGGAAGGAGTTTGATATCACATCTCAAGCTATAGGAAGGGTCTCAGGATTGGAAAGGGAAGGATTTGGATTTCACATCTCATGTTGTAGGATGGTTCTCATGTTTGGTTTTAGAAGCATTGAGATATCACATCTCGTGCTATCGGAAGGGTCTAAGGTTTGGAAAGGGAAGGATTTGGATTTCACATATGTTATAGGATGGTTCTCAGGTTTGGTTTTAGAAGCATTAAGATATCACATCTCATGCTATAGGGAGGGTCTCAGGTTTGGAATGGGAAGGAGTTGGATACACATCTCATGTTATAGGACGGATCTCAGGTTTGGTATTAGAAGCATTGAGATATCACATATCATGCTATAGGAAAGGTCTCAGGATTGGAATGGGAAGGAGTTGGATATCACATCTCATGCTAAAGGAAAGGTCTCAGGTTTGGAAGAGGAAGGATTTGGATCTCACATCTCATGTTTTAGGACGGGTCTTAGGTTTGGTATTAGAAGCATTGAGATATCACATCTCATGGTATAATAAGGGTCTCAGGATTGGAATGGGAAGGAGTTGGATATCACATCTCATGCTATAGGAAGGGTCTCGGGTTTGGAACTGGAAGGAGTCGGATATCACATCTCATGGTATAGGAAGGGTCTCAGGTTTGGTATAAGCATTGAGATATCACATCTCTGCTATCGGAAGTGTCTCAGGATTGGAATGGGAAGGAGTTGGATATCACATCTCATGCTATAGGAAGGGTCTCAGGTTTGGTATAAGCATTGAGATATCACATCTCATGCTATAGGAAGGGTCTCAGGATTGGAATGGGAACGAGTTGTATATGACATCTCCTGCCATAGGAAGGGTCTCAGGTTTGGTATAAGCATTGAGATATCACATCTCTGCTATCGGAAGGGTCTCAGGATTGGAATGGGAAGAAGTTGGATATCCCATCTCATGTTATAGGAAGGGTCTCAGGTTTGGTATTAGAAGCATTGAGATATCCCATCTCATGCTATAGGAAGGGTCTCAGGATGGGAATGGGAAGGAGTTGGATATCACATCTCATGCTATAGGAAGGGTCTCAGGTTTGGTATAAGCATTGAGATATCACATCTCATGCTATAGGAAGGGTCTCAGGATTGGAATGGGAAGGAGTTGGATATCACATCTCATGCTATAGGAAGGGTCTCAGGTTTGGTATAAGCATTGAGATATCACATCTCTGCTATCGGAAGGGTCTCAGGATTGGAATGGGAAGAAGTTGGATATCCCATCTCATGTTATAGGAAGGGTCTCAGGTTTGGTATTAGAAGCATTGAGATATCCCATCTCATGCTATAGGAAGGGTCTCAGGATTGGAATGGGAAGGAGTTGGATATCACATCTCATGCTATAGGAAGGGTCTCAGGTTTGGTATAAGCATTGAGATACACATCTCATGCTAAAGGAAGGGTCTCCGGATTGGAATGGGAAGGAGTTGGATATCACATCTCATGCTAAAGGAAGGGTCTCAGGTTTGATATTAGAAGCATTGAGATATCACATCTCATGCTATCGGAAGGGTCTCAGGATTGGAATGGGAAGGAGCTGGATATCACATCTCATGCTAAAGGAAGGGTCTCAGGTTTGGTATAAGCATTGAGATATCACATCTCTGCTATCGGAAGGGTCTCAGGATTGGAATGGGAAGGAGTTGGATATCACATCTCATGCTAAAGGAATGGTCTCAGGTTTGATAGAAGCATTGAGATATCACATCTCATGCTATAGAAAGGGTCTCAGGTTTGGTGTAAGCATTGAGTTATCACATCTCTGCTATCGGAAGGGTCTCAGGATATGAATGGGAAGGACTGAGATATCACATCTCATGCTATAGGGAGGGTCTCAGTTTTGATATTAGAAGCATTGAGATATCACATCTCATGCTATCGGAAGGGTCTCAGGATTGGAATGGGAAGGAGTTGGATATCACATCTCAAGCTATCTCAGGATTGGAATGGGAAGGAGTTTCAAATCACATCTCAAGCTATCGGAAGGGTCTCAGGTTTGGAAGGGGAAGGATTTGGATCTCACATCTCATGTATTAGGACGGGTCTCAGGTTTGGTATTGGAAGCATTGAGATATCACATCTCATGTTATAGGAAGGGTCCCAGGATTGGAATGGGAAGGAGTTGGATATCACATCTCAAGCTATCTCAGGATTGGAATGGGAAGGAGTTTGATATCACATCTCAAGCTATAGGAAGGGTCTCAGGATTGGAAAGGGAAGGATTTGGATTTCACATCTCATGTTGTAGGATGGTTCTCATGTTTGGTTTTAGAAGCATTGAGATATCACATCTCGTGCTATCGGAAGGGTCTCAGGTTTGGAAAGGGAAGGATTCGGATTTCACATATGTTATAGGATGGTTCTCAGGTTTGGTTTTAGAAGCATTAAGATATCACATCTCATGCTATAGGGAGGGTCTCAGGTTTGGAATGGGAAGGAGTTGGATACACATCTCATGTTATAGGACGGATCTCAGGTTTGGTATTAGAAGCATTGAGATATCACATATCATGCTATAGGAAAGGTCTCAGGATTGGAATGGGAAGGAGTTGGATATCACATCTCATGCTAAAGGAAAGGTCTCAGGTTTGGAAGAGGAAGGATTTGGATCTCACATCTCATGTTTTAGGACGGGTCTTAGGTTTGGTATTAGAAGCATTGAGATATCGCATCTCATGGTATAATAAGGGTCTCAGGATTGGAATGGGAAGGAGTTGGATATCACATCTCATGCTATAGGAAGGGTCTCAGGTTTGGTATAAGCATTGAGATACACATCTCATGCTAAAGGAAGGGTCTCCGGATTGGAATGGGAAGGAGTTGGATATCACATCTCATGCTAAAGGAAGGGTCTCAGGTTTGATATTAGAAGCATTGAGATATCACATCTCATGCTATCGGAAGGGTCTCAGGATTGGAATGGGAAGGAGCTGGATATCACATCTCATGCTAAAGGAAGGGTCTCAGGTTTGGTATAAGCATTGAGATATCACATCTCTGCTATCGGAAGGGTCTCAGGATTGGAATGGGAAGGAGTTGGATATCACATCTCATGCTAAAGGAATGGTCTCAGGTTTGATAGAAGCATTGAGATATCACATCTCATGCTATAGAAAGGGTCTCAGGTTTGGTGTAAGCATTGAGATATCACATCTCTGCTATCGGAAGGGTCTCAGGATATGAATGGGAAGGACTGAGATATCACATCTCATGCTATAGGGAGGGTCTCAGTTTTGATATTAGAAGCATTGAGATATCACATCTCATGCTATCGGAAGGGTCTCAGGATTGGAATGGGAAGGAGTTGGATATCACATCTCAAGCTATCTCAGGATTGGAATGGGAAGGAGTTTCAAATCACATCTCAAGCTATCGGAAGGGTCTCAGGTTTGGAAGGGGAAGGATTTGGATCTCACATCTCATGTATTAGGACGGGTCTCAGGTTTGGTATTGGAAGCATTGAGATATCACATCTCATGTTATAGGAAGGGTCCCAGGATTGGAATGGGAAGGAGTTGGATATCACATCTCAAGCTATCTCAGGATTGGAATGGGAAGGAGTTTGATATCACATCTCAAGCTATAGGAAGGGTCTCAGGATTGGAAAGGGAAGGATTTGGATTTCACATCTCATGTTGTAGGATGGTTCTCATGTTTGGTTTTAGAAGCATTGAGATATCACATCTCGTGCTATCGGAAGGGTCTCAGGTTTGGAAAGGGAAGGATTCGGATTTCACATATGTTATAGGATGGTTCTCAGGTTTGGTTTTAGAAGCATTAAGATATCACATCTCATGCTATAGGGAGGGTCTCAGGTTTGGAATGGGAAGGAGTTGGATACACATCTCATGTTATAGGACGGATCTCAGGTTTGGTATTAGAAGCATTGAGATATCACATATCATGCTATAGGAAAGGTCTCAGGATTGGAATGGGAAGGAGTTGGATATCACATCTCATGCTAAAGGAAAGGTCTCAGGTTTGGAAGAGGAAGGATTTGGATCTCACATCTCATGTTTTAGGACGGGTCTTAGGTTTGGTATTAGAAGCATTGAGATATCGCATCTCATGGTATAATAAGGGTCTCAGGATTGGAATGGGAAGGAGTTGGATATCACATCTCATACTATAGGAAGGGTCTCGGGTTTGGAACTGGAAGGAGTCGGATATCACATCTCATGGTATAGGAAGGGTCTCAGGTTTGGTATAAGCATTGAGATATCACATCTCTGCTATCGGAAGTGTCTCAGGATTGGAATGGGAAGGAGTTGGATATCACATCTCATGCTATAGGAAGGGTCTCAGGTTTGGTATAAGCATTGAGATATCACATCTCATGCTATAGGAAGGGTCTCAGGATTGGAATGGGAACGAGTTGTATATGACATCTCCTGCCATAGGAAGGGTCTCAGGTTTGGTATAAGCATTGAGATATCACATCTCTGCTATCAGAAGGGTCTCAGGATTGGAATGGGAAGAAGTTGGATATCCCATCTCATGTTATAGGAAGGGTCTCAGGTTTGGTATTAGAAGCATTGAGATATCCCATCTCATGCTATAGGAAGGGTCTCAGGATTGGAATGGGAAGGAGTTGGATATCACATCTCATGCCATAGGAAGGGTCTCAGGTTTGGTATAAGCATTGAGATATCACATCTCTGCTATCGGAAGGGTCTCAGGATTGGATTGGGAAGGAGTTGGATATCCCTTCTCATGCTATAGGAAGGATCTTAGGTTGGAATGGGAAGGAGTAGGATATCACATCTCATGTTATAGGTAGGGTCTCAGGATTGGAATGGGAAGGATTTGGATATCACATCTCTTGCTAAAGGAAGGGTCTCAGGTTTGGAAGGGGAATGATTTGGATATCATATCTCATGTTATAGGACGGGTCCCAGGTTTGGTATTAGAAGCATTGAGATATCACATCTCATGGTATAGGAAGGGTCTCAGGATTGGAATGGGAAGGAGTTGGATATCACATCTCATCCAATAGGAAGGGTCTCAGGTTTGGAATGGGAAATAATTGGATATCACATCTCATGTTATAGGAAGGATCTCAGGATTGGAATGGGAAGGATTTGGATATCACATCTCATGTTATAGGAAGGGTCTCAGGATTGGAATGGGAAGGATTTGGATATCACATCTCTTGCTATAGGAAGGGTCTCAGGTTTTTTATTAGAAACATTGAGATATCACATCTCATGCTATAGGAAGGGTTTCAGGATTGGAATGGGAAGGATTTGGATATCACATCTTATGCTAAAGGAAGGGTCTCAGGTTTGGAAGGGGAAGGATTTGGATATCACATCTCATGTTATAGGACGGGTCCCAGGTTTGGTATTAGAAGCATTGAGATATCACAACTCATGCTATAGGAAGGGTCTCAGGATTGGAATGGGAAGGAGTTGGATATCACATCTCATGCTAAAGGAAGGGTTTCAGGTTTGATAGAAGTATTGAGATATCACATCTCATGCTATAGGAAGTGTCTCAGGATTGGAATATGGAGGAGTTGGATATCCCATCTCAATCCATAGTAAGGGTCTCAGATTTGGTAAAAGCATTGAGATATCATATCTCTGCTATCGGAAGGGTCTCAGGATAGGAATGGGGAGGACTTAGATATCACATCTCATGCTATAGGGAGGGTCTCAGTTTTGATATTAGAAGCATTGAGATATCACATCTCATGCTATCGGAAGGGTCTCAGGATTGGAATGCGAAGAAGTTGGATATCACATCTCAAGCTATCTCAGGTTTGGAATGGGAAGGAGTTTCAAATCACATCTCAAGCTATCGGAAGGGTCTCAGGTTTGGAAGGGGAAGGATTTGGATCTCACATCTCATGTATTAGGACGGGTCTCAGGTTTGGTATTGGAAGCATTGAGATATCACATCTCATGTTATAGGAAGGGTCCCAGGATTGGAATGGGATGGAGTTGGATATCACATCTCAAGCTATCTCAGGATTGGAATGGGAAGGAGTTTGATATCACATCTCAAGCTATAGGAAGGGTCTCAGGATTGGAAAGGGAAGGATTTGGATTTCACATCTCATGTTGTAGGATGGTTCTCATGTTTGGTTTTAGAAGCATTGAGATATCACATCTCGTGCTATCGGAAGGGTCTAAGGTTTGGAAAGGGAAGGATTTGGATTTCACATATGTTATAGGATGGTTCTCAGGTTTGGTTTTAGAAGCATTAAGATATCACATCTCATGCTATAGGGAGGGTCTCAGGTTTGGAATGGGAAGGAGTTGGATACACATCTCATGTTATAGGACGGATCTCAGGTTTGGTATTAGAAGCATTGAGATATCACATATCATGCTATAGGAAAGGTCTCAGGATTGGAATGGGAAGGAGTTGGATATCACATCTCATGCTAAAGGAAAGGTCTCAGGTTTGGAAGAGGAAGGATTTGGATCTCACATCTCATGTTTTAGGACGGGTCTTAGGTTTGGTATTAGAAGCATTGAGATATCACATCTCATGGTATAATAAGGGTCTCAGGATTGGAATGGGAAGGAGTTGGATATCACATCTCATGCTATAGGAAGGGTCTCGGGTTTGGAACTGGAAGGAGTCGGATATCACATCTCATGGTATAGGAAGGGTCTCAGGTTTGGTATAAGCATTGAGATATCACATCTCTGCTATCGGAAGTGTCTCAGGATTGGAATGGGAAGGAGTTGGATATCACATCTCATGCTATAGGAAGGGTCTCAGGTTTGGTATAAGCATTGAGATATCACATCTCATGCTATAGGAAGGGTCTCAGGATTGGAATGGGAACAAGTTGTATATGACATCTCCTGCCATAGGAAGGGTCTCAGGTTTGGTATAAGCATTGAGATATCACATCTCTGCTATCGGAAGGGTCTCAGGATTGGAATGGGAAGAAGTTGGATATCCCATCTCATGTTATAGGAAGGGTCTCAGGTTTGGTATTAGAAGCATTGAGATATCCCATCTCATGCTATAGGAAGGGTCTCAGGATGGGAATGGGAAGGAGTTGGATATCACATCTGATGCTATAGGAAGGGTCTCAGGATTGGAATGGTAAGGAGTTGTATATTACATCTCATGCCATAGGAAGGGTCTCAGGTTTGGTATAAGCATTGAGATATCACATCTCTGCTATCGGAAGGGTCTCAGGATTGGAATGGGAAGAAGTTGGATATCCCATCTCATGTTATAGGAAGGGTCTCAGGTTTGGTATTAGAAGCATTGAGATATCCCATCTCATGCTATAGGAAGGGTCTCAGGATGGGAATGGGAAGGAGTTGGATATCACATCTCATGCTATAGGAAGGGTCTCAGGTTTGGTATAAGCATTGAGATATCACATCTCATGCTATAGGAAGGGTCTCAGGATTGGAATGGGAAGGAGTTGGATATCACATCTCATGCTATAGGAAGGGTCTCAGGTTTGGTATAAGCATTGAGATATCACATCTCTGCTATCGGAAGGGTCTCAGGATTGGAATGGGAAGAAGTTGGATATCCCATCTCATGTTATAGGAAGGGTCTCAGGTTTGGTATTAGAAGCATTGAGATATCCCATCTCATGCTATAGGAAGGGTCTCAGGATTGGAATGGGAAGGAGTTGGATATCACATCTCATGCTATAGGAAGGGTCTCAGGTTTGGTATAAGCATTGAGATATCACATCTCATGCTATAGGAAGGGTCTCCGGATTGGAATGGGAAGGAGTTGGATATCACATCTCATGCTATAGGAAGGGTCTCAGGTTTGGTATAAGCATTGAGGTATCACATCTCATGCTATCGGAAGGGTCTCCGGATTGGAATGGGAAGGAGTTGGATATCACATCTCATGCTAAAGGAAGGGTCTCAGGTTTGATATTAGAAGCATTGAGATATCACATCTCATGCTATCGGAAGGGTCTCAGGATTGGAATGGGAAGGAGCTGGATATCACATCTCATGCTAAAGGAAGGGTCTCAGGTTTGGTATAAGCATTGAGATATCACATCTCATGCTATAGGAAGGGTCTCAGGCTTGGAAGGGGAAAGATTTGGATATTACATCTCATGTTATAGGACGGGTCTCAGGTTTAGTATTAGAAGCATTGAGACATCACATCTCATGGTATAGGAAGGGTCTCAGGATTGGAATGGTAAGGAGTTTCATATCACATTTCATGCTATCGGAAGGGTCTCAGGATTGGATTGGGAAGGAGTTGGATATCACATCTCATGCTATAGGAAGGGTCTCAGGTTTGGTATAAGCATTGAGATATCACATCTCATGCTATAGGAAGGGTCTCAGGATTGGAATGGGAAGGAGTTGGATATCACATCTACGGCTATAGGAAGGGTCTCAGGTTTGGTATAAGCATTGAGATATCACATCTCATGCTATAGGAAGGGTCTCAGGATTGGAATGGGAAGGAGTTGGATATCACATCTCATGTTATAGGAAGGATCTCAGATTTGGTATTAGAAGCATTGAAACATCACATCTCATGCTATAGGAAGGGTCTCAGGATTGGAATGGGAAGGAGTTGGATATCACATCTCATGCTATAGGAAGGGTCTCAGGTTTGGTATAACCATTGAGATATCACATCTCATGCTATCGGAAGGGTCTCAGGCTTTGAAGGGGAAGGATCTGGATATTACATCTCATGTTATAGGACGGGTCTCAGGTTTAGTATTAGAAGCATTGAGATATCACATCTCATGGTATAGGAAGGGTCTCGGGATTGGAATGGGAAGGAGTTTGATATCACATCTCATGCTATCGGAAGGGTCTCAGGATTGGATTGGGAAGGAGTTGGATATCACATCTCATGCTATAGGAAGGGTCTCAGGTTTGGTATAAGCATTGAGATATCACATCTCATGCTATAGGAAGGGTCTCAGGATTGGAATGGGAAGGAGTTGGATATCACATCTCATGCTATAGGAAGGGTCTCAGGTTTGGTATAAGCATTGAGATATCACATCTCATGCTATAGGAAGGGTCTCAGGATTGGAATGGGAAAAAGTTGGATATCACATCTCATGTTATAGGAAGGATCTCAGGTTTGGTATTAGAAGCATTGAGACATCACATCTCATGCTATAGGAAGGGTCTCAGGATTGGAATGGGAAGGAGTTGGATATCACATCTCATGCTATAGGAAGGGTCTCAGGATTGGTATAAGCATTGAGATATCACATCTCATGCTATCGGAAGGGTCTCAGGATTGGATTGGGAAGGAGTTGGGTATCCCATCTCATGCTATAGGAAGGGTCTCAGGTTTGGTATTAGAAGCATTGAGATATCACATCTCATGCTATAGGAAGGGTCTCAGGATTGGAATGGGAAGGAGTTGGATTTCACATCTCATGCTATAGGAAGGGTCTCAGGTTTGGTATAAGCATTGAGATATCACATCTCATGCTATAGGAATGGTCTCAGGATTGGAATGGGAAGGAGTTGGATATCACATCTCATGTTATAGGAAGGATCTCAGGTTTGGTATTAGAAGCTTTGAGACATCACATCTCATGCTATAGGAAGGGTCTCAGGATTGGAATGGGAAGGACTTGGATATCACATCTCATGCTATAGGGAGGTTCTCAGGTTTGATAGTAGAAGCATTGAGATATCACATCTCATGCTATTGGAAGGGTCTCAGGATTGGAATGGGAAGGAGTTGGATATCACATCTCATGCTATAGGAAGGGTCTCAGGTTTGGAAGGGGAAGGATTTGGATATTACATCTCATGTTATAGGACGGGTCTCAGGTTTAGTATTAGAGGCATTGAGATATCACATCTCATGGTATAGGAAGGGTCTCAGGATTGGAATGGGAAGGAGTTTGATATCACATCTCATGCCATAGGAAGGGTCTCAGGTTTGGTAGAAGCATTGAGATATCACATCTCATGCTATCGGAAGGGTCTCAGGATTGGATTGGGAAGGAGTTGGATATTGCATCTCATGCTATAGGAAGGGTCTCAGGTTTGGTATTAGAAGCATTGAGATATCACATCTCATGCTATAGGAAGGGTCTCAGGATTGGAATGGAAAGGAGTTGGATATCACATCTCATGCTATAGGAAGGGTCTCAGGTTTGGTATAAGCATTGAAATATCACATCTCATGCTATAGGAAGGGTCTCAGGATTGGAATGGGAAGGAGTTGGATATCACATCTCATGTTATAGGAAGGATCTCAGGTTTGGTATTAGAAGCATTGAGACATCACATCTCATGCTATAGGAAGGGTCTCAGGATTGGAATGGGAAGGAGTCGGATATCACATCTCATGCTATAGGAAGGGTCTCAGGTTTGGAATGGGAAGGAGTTGTATATGACATCTCATACCATAGGAAGGGTCTCAGGTTTGGTATAAGCATTGAGATATCACATCTCTGCTATAGGAAGGGTCTCAGGATTGGAATGGGAAGGACTTGGATATCACATCTCATGCTATAGGGAGGGTCTCAAGTTTGATATTAGAAGCTCCAATCCTGAGACCAATGTGATATCTCAATGCTTATACCATACCTGAGACCCTTCCTATGGCATGAGATGTGATATCCAACTCCTTCCCATTCCAATCCTGAGACCCTTCCTATAGCATGAGATGTGATATCTCAATGCTTCTACCAAAACTGAGACTCTTCCTTTAGCATGAGATGTGATATCCAACTCCTTCCCATTCCAATCCTGAAACCCTTCCTATAGCATGAGATGTGATATCTCAATGCTTCTAATACCAAACCTGAGATTCTTCCGATAGCATGAGATGTGATATCTCAATGCTTCTAATTCCAAACCTGATATCCTTCCTATAGCATGTGATGTGATATCCAACTCCTTCCCATTCCAAACCTGAGACCCTTCCGATAGCAGAGATGTGATATCTCAATGCTTATACCAAACCTGAGACCCTTCCTATAGCATGAGATGTGATATCTCAATGCTTCTATCAAACCTGAGACCCTTCCATTAGCATGAAATGTGATATTCAACTCCTTCCCATTCCAATCCTGAGACCCTTCCTATAGCATGAGATGTAATATCTCAATGCTTCTATCAAACCTGAGACCCTTCCTTTAGCATGAGATGTGATATCCAACTCCTTCCCCTTCCAAACCTGAGACCCTTCCTTTAGCATGAGATGTGATATCCAAATCCTTCCCATTCCAATCCTGAAACCCTTCCTATACCATGAGATGTGATATCTCTATGTTTCTAATAAAAAACACGAGGCCCTTCCTATAGCAAGAGATATGATATCCAAATCCTTCCCATTCCAATCCTGAGACCCTTCCTATAACATGAGATGTGATATCCAACTCGGAATGGGAAGGAGTTGGATATCCCATAACATGTTATAGGAAGGGTCTCAGGTTTGGTATTAGAAGAATTGAGGTATCATATCTCATGCTATCGGAAGGGTCTCCCGATTGGAATGGGAAGGAGTTGGATATCACATCTCATGCTAAAGGAAGGGTCTCAGGTTTGATATTAGAAGCATTGAGATATCACATCTCATGCTATCGGAAGGGTCTCAGGATTGGAATGGGAAGGAGTTGGATATCACATCTCATGCTAAAGGAATGGTCTCAGGCTTGGAAGGGGAAGGATTTGGATTTCCCATCTCATGCTATAGGAAGGGTCTCAGGTTTGGTATTAGAAGCATTGAGATATCACATCTCATGCTATAGGAAGGGTCTCAGGAATGGAATGGGAAGGAGTTGGATATCACATCTCATGCTATAGGAAGGGTCTCAGGTTTCGTATAAGCATTGAGATATCACATCTCATGCTATAGGAAGGGTCACAGGCTTGGAAGGGGAAGGATTTGGATATTACATCTCATGTTATAGGACGGGTCTCAGGTTTAGTATTAGAAGCATTGAGATATCACATCTCATGGTATAGGAAGGGTCTCAGGATTGGAATGGGAAGGAGTTTGATATTACATCTCATGCTATCGGAAGGGTCTCAGGATTGGATTGGGAAGGAGTTGGATATCACATCTCATGCTATAGGAAGGGTCTCAGGTTTGGTATAAGCATTGAGATATCACATCTCATGCTATAGGAAGGGTCTCAGGATTGGAATGGGAAGGAGTTGGATATCACATCTCATGTTATAGGAAGGATCTCAGGTTTGGTATTAGAAGCATTGAGACATCACATCTCATGCTATCGGAAGGGTCTCAGGATTGGATTGGGAAGGAGTTGGATATCCCATCTCATGCTATAGGAAGGGTCTCAGGTTTGGTATTAGAAGCATTGAGATATCACATCTCATGCTATAGGAAGGGTCTCAGGATTGGAATGGGAAGGAGTTGGATTTCACATCTCATGCTATAGGAAGGGTCTCAGGTTTGGTATAAGCATTGAGATATCACATCTCATGCTATAGGAAGGGTCTCAGGATTGGAATGGGAAGGAGTTGGATATCACATCTCATGTTATAGGAAGGATCTCAGGTTTGGTATTAGAAGCTTTGAGACATCACATCTCATGCTATAGGAAGGGTCTCAGGATTGGAATGGGAAGGACTTGGATATCACATCTCATGCTATAGGGAGGGTCTCAGGTTTGATAGTAGAAGCATTGAGATATCACATCTCATGCTATTGGAAGGGTCTCAGGATTGGAATGGGAAGGAGTTGGATATCACATCTCATGCTATCGGAAGGGTCTCAGGATTGGATTGGGAAGGAGTTGGAAATTGCATCTCATTCTATAGGAAGGGTCTCAGGTTTGGTATTAGAAGCATTGAGATATCACATCTCATGCTATGGGAAGGGTCTCAGGATTGGAATGGAAAGGAGTTGGATATCACATATCATGCTATAGGAAGGGTCTCAGGTTTGGTATAAGCATTGAGATATCACATCTCATGCTATAGGAAGGGTCTCAGGCTTGGAAGGGGAAGGATTTGGATATTACATCTCATGTTATAGGACGGGTCTCAGGTTTAGTATTAGAAGCATTGAGATATCACATCTCATGGTATAGGAAGGGTCTCAGGATTGGAATGGGAAGGAGTTTGATATCACATCTCATGCTATCGGAAGGGTCTCAGGATTGGATTGGGAAGGAGTTGGATATCACATCTCATGCTATAGGAAGGGTCTCAGGTTTGGTATAAGCATTGAGATATCACATCTCATGCTATAGGAAGGGTCTCATGTTTGGTATAAGCATTGAGATATCACATCTCATGCTATAGAACTATAGAAAGGATCTCAGGATTGGAATGGGAAGGAGTTGGATATCACATCTCATGTTATAGGGAGGATCTCAGGTTTGGTATTAGAAGCATTGAGACATCACATCTCATGCTATAGGAAGGGTCTCAGGATTGGAATGGGAAGGAGTTGGATATCACATCTCATGCTATAGGAAGGGTCTCAGGTTTGGAATGGGAAGGAGTTGTATATCACATCTCATGCCATAGGAAGGGTCTCAGGTTTGGTATAAGCATTGAGATATCACATCTCTGCTATAGGAAGGGTCTCAGGATTGGAATGGGAAGGACTTGGATATCACATCTCATGCTATAGGGAGGGTCTCAAGTTTGATATTAGAAGCTCCAATCCTGAGACCAATGTGATATCTCAATGCTTATACCATACCTGTCCTTCCTATAGCATGAGATGTGATATCCCATTCCTTCCCATTCCAAAATGAGACCCTTCCTATAGCATGAGATGTGATGTCTCAATGCTTCTAATACCAAATCTGAGATCCTTCCTATAACACGAGATGTGATATCAAAATCCTTCCCCTTCCAAACCTGAGACCCTCCCTTTGGCATGAGATGTGATATCCAACTCCTTCCCATTCCAATCCTGAGACCCTTCCTACAGCATGAGATGTGATATCTCAATGATTCTAATAACAAACCCGAGACCCGTCCTATAACATGAGATGTGATATCTCAATGCCTCTAATACCAAACATGAGATCCATTTTCTAACATGAAATGTGATATCCAACTCCTTCCCTTTCCAAACCTGAGAGCCTACCTATAGCATGAGATGTGATATCCAAGTCCTTCCCATTCCAATCCTTAGACCCTTCCTACAGCATGAGATGTGATATCTCAATGATTCTAATACCAAACCTGAGACCCGTCCTATAACATGAGATGGGATATCCAACTCCTTCCATTTCAATCCTGAGACACTTCCGATAGCAGAGATGTGATATCTCAATGCTTATACCAACCCTGAGACCCTTCCTCTAACATGAGATGTGGTATCCAACTCCTTCCCATTTCAAACATGAGACCCTTCCTATAGCAAGAATGTGATATCCATCTCCTTCCCATTCCAATCCTGAGACCATTCCTATAGCATGAGATGTGATATCTCAATGCTTCTAAAAGCAAACCTGCGATCCTCCCTATGACATGAGATGTGATATCCAGTTCCTTCCCATGCCAAACCGGAGACCCTTCCTACAGCATGTGATGTGATATCTCAATGCTTCTAATACCAAACGTGAGACCCGTCCTATAGCATGAGATGTGATATCCAACTCCTTCCCATCCCAATCCTGAGACACTTTCGATAGCAGAGATGTGATATCTCAATTCTTATACCAAACCTGAGACCCTTCCTATAACATGAAATGGGATATCCAACTCCTTCCCATTCCAAACCTGAGACCCTTCCGATAGCAGAGATGTGATATCTCAATGTCTCTAATACCAAACCTGAGATCCTTCCGATAGCATGAGATGTGATATCTCAATGCTTCTAATTCCAAACCTGAGATCCTTCCTATAACATGAGATGTGATATCCAAATCCTTCCCGTTCAAAAACTGAGACCCTTCCGATAGCATGAGATGTGATATCTCAATGCCTCTAATGCCAAACCTGAGATCCTTCCGATCGCATGAGATGTGATATCTCAATGCTTCTAATACCAAACCTGAAATCCTTCCTATAACATGAGATGTGATATCCAAATCCTTCCCCTTCCAAACCTGAGACCTTCCCTTTAGCATGAGATGTGATATCCAACTCATTCCCATTCCAATCCTGAGACCCTTCTGATAGCATGAGATGTGATATCTCAATGCCTCTAATACCAAACCTGAGATCCTACCTCTAACATGAAATGTGATATCCAACTCCATCCCTTTCCAAACCTGAGAGCCTTCCTATAGCATGAGATGTGATATCCAGGTCCTTCTCATTCCAATCCGGAGACCCTTCCTATAACATGAGATGTGATATCCAACTCCTTCTGATTCCAACCTAAGACCCTTCCTATAGCATGAGATTGGATATCCAACTCCTTCCAAATCCAATCCTGATACCCTTCCGATTGCATGGGATGTGATATCCCAATGCTTCTACCAAACCTGAGACCCATACTATGACATCAGATGTGATATCAAACTCCTTCCCATTCCAATCTTGAGACCCTTCCTATAGCTTGAGATGTGATATCCAACTCCTTCCCATTCCAATTCTGAGACCCTTCCTATACCATGAGACTTGATATCTCAATGCTTCTACCAAACCTGAGACACATACTATTGCATGAGATGTGATATCAAACTCCTTCCAATTCCAATCCTGAGAACCTTCCTATAACATGAGATGAGATATCCAAATCCTTCCCCTTCCAAACCTTAGACCCTTTCTTTATCATGAGATGTGATATCCAACTCCTTCCCATTCCAATCCTGAGACCCTTCCTATAGCATGAGATGTGATATCCAACTCCTTCTGATTCCAACCTGAGACCCTTCCTATAGCATGAGATTGGATATCCAACTCCTTCCAAATCCAATCCTGATACCCTTCCGATAGCATGAGATGTGATATCCCAATGCTTTCCAATCCTGAGACCCTTCCGATAGCATGAGATGTGATATCGAACTCCTTCAAATTCCAACCTGTGACCCTTCCTATAGCATGAGATGGGATATCCAACTCCTTCCCAATCCAATCCTGAGACCCTTCCGATAGCATGAGATGTGATATCTTAATGCTTCTACCAAACCTGAGACCTTCCTATGGCATGAGATGTGATATCAAACTCCTTCCCATTCCAATCCTGAGACCCTTCCTGTAGCATGAGATGTGATATCCAACTCCTTCCCATTCCAATCCTGAGACCCGTCCTATACCATGAGATGTGATATCTCAATGCTTCTAATACCAAACCTGAGACTGTCCTATAACATGCGATGTGATATCCAACTCCTTCCCACTCCAATCCTGAGACCCATACTATACCATGAGATATATCTCAATGCTTCTAATACCAAACCACAGACCCGTTCTATAACTTGAGATGTGCTATCCAAATCCTTCCCCTTCCAAACCTGAGACCTTTCCTTTGCCATGGGATGTGATATCCAACTCCTTCCCATTCCAATCCTGAGACTCTTCCTATAGCATGCGATGTGATATCCCAATGCTTCTACCAAACCTGAGACCTTTCCGATGGCATGAGATGTGATATCCAACTCCTTCCCATTCCAATCATGAGGCCCTTCCTATAGCATGAGATGTGATATCTCAATGCTTCTACCAAATCTGAGACCCTTCCTATAGCATGAAATGTGATATCCAACTTATTCCCATCCAATCCTGAGACCCTTCCTATAGCATGAGAAGTGATATCTCAATGCTATTAATACCAAACCTGAGACCCTCCCTACAGCAATAGATGTGATATCCAACTCCTTCCCATTCCAATCCTGAGTCCCTTCCGATAGCCTGAGATGTGATATCCAACTCCTCCCATTCCAATCATGAGGCCCTTCCTATAGCATGAGATGTGATATCTCAATGCTTCCACCAAACCTGAGACCCTCCCTATAGCATGAGATGTGATATCCAACTCCTTCCCGTTCCAATCCTGAGACCCTTCCTGTAGCATGAGATGTGATATCTCAATGCTCTTAATACCAAACCTTGGATCATTCCTATTGCAAGAGATGTGATATCCAAATGCTTCCCATTCCAAACCTGAGACCCTCCCTATAGCATGAGATGTGATATCTAAATGCTTCTACCAAACCTGAGATCCTTCCTATAGCATGAGATGTGATATTGAGCTCCTTCCCATTCCAATCCTGAGACCCTTCCGATAGGATGAGATGTGATATCCAACTCCTTCAAATTCCAACCTGTGACCCTTCCTATAGCATGAGATGGGATATCTCAGTGCTTCTAATACAAAAATCTGAGACCCTTCCTATAGCATGAGATGTGATATCCAACTCCTTCCCATTCCAATCCTGAGACCCTTCCGATAGCCTGAGATGTGATATCCAACTCCTTCCCATTCCAATCATGAGGCCCTTCCTATAGCATGAGATGTGATATCTAAATGCTATTAATACCAAACCTGAGACCCTCCCTATAGCATGAGATGTGATATCCAACTCCTTCCCATTCAAATCCTGAGACCCTTCCTATAGCATGAGATTTGATATCCAACTCCTTCCCGATCCAATCCTGAGACCCTTCCTATAGCATGAGATGTGATATCTCAATGCTCTTAATACCAAACCTGCGATCATTCCTATAACACGAGATGTGATATCCAACTCCTTCCCATTCCAATCCTGAGCCCCTTCCATGAGATGTGCTATCTCAATGCTTCTAATACCAAAGTTGGACCGTTCCTATAGCATGAGATGCGATATCCAACTCCTTCCCATTCCAATCCTGCGTCCCTTCATGTAGCATAAGATTTGATATCTCAGTGCTTCTAATAACAAACCTGAGACCCTTCCTATAACATGAGAGGTTATATCCATCTCCATCCGATTCCAATCTTGAGACCCTTCCTATACCATGAGATGAGATATCTCAATGTTTCTAATACCAAACCTGAGACCCTTCCTATTGCAAGAGATGTGATATCCAAATCCTTCCCATTCCAAACCTGAGACCCTTCCTATAGCATGAGATGTGATATCCAACTTCTTCCCATTCCAATCCTGCGTCTCTTCATACCGCATGAGATTTGATATCTCAATGTTTCTAATACCAGACCTGAGACCCTTCCTATTGCAAGAGATGTGATATCCAAATCCTTCCCATTCAAAACCTGAGACCTTTCCTATTGCATGAGATGTGATATCCAACTCCTTCCCAATCCAATCCTGAGACCCTTCCGATAGCATTAGATGTGATATCTCAATGCTTCTAATATCAAACCTGAGACCCTCCCTATAGCATGAGATGTGATATCCAACTCCTTCCCATTCCAATCCTGAGACCCTTCCGATAGCATGAGATGTGATATCAAACTCCTTCGTATTCCAACCTGTGACCCTTCCGATAGCATGAGATGTGATATCTTAATGCTTCTACCAAACCTGAGACCTTCCTATGGCATGAGATGTGATATCAAACTCCTTCCCATTCCAATCCTGAGACCCTTCCTATAGCATGAGATGTGATATCCAACTCCTTCCCATTCCAATCCTGAGACCCTTCCTATAGCATGAGAAGTGATATCTCATATTTGGTATTAACCAAACCTGAGACCCTCCCTATAGCATGAGATGTGATATCCAACTCCTTCCCATTCCAATCGTGAGTCCCTTCCGATAGCCTGAGATGTGATATCCAACTCCTCCCATTCCAATCATGAGGCCCTTCCTATAGCATGAGATGTGATATCTCAATGCTTCTACCAAACCTGAGACCCTTCCTATATCATGAGATGATATCCAACTCCTTCCCATTCCAATCCTGAGACCCTTCCTATAGCATGAGATGTGATATCTCAATGCTCAATACCAAACCTGCGATCATTCCTATAACATGAGATGTGATATCCAACTCCTTCCCATTCCAATCCTGAGCCCCTTCCATGAGATGTGCTATCTCAATGCTTCTAATACCAAAGTTGGACCGTTCCTATAGCATGAGATGTGATATCCAACTCCTTCCCATTCCAATCCTGTGTCCCTTCATGTAGCATAAGATTTGATATCTCAGTGCTTCTAATAACAAACCTGAGACCCTTCCTATAACATGAGATGTTATATCCAACTCCTTCCGATTTCAATCCTGAGACACTTCCTATACCATGAGATGAGATATCTCAATGTTTCTAATACCAAACCTGAGACCCTTCCTATTGCAAGAGATGTGATATGCAAATCCTTCCCATTCCAAACCTGAGACCCTTCCTATAGCATGAGATGTGATATCCAACTTCTTCCCATTCCAATCCTGCGTCTCTTCATACAGCATGAGATTTGATATTTCAGTGCTTCTAATACAAAACCTGAGACACTTCCTATAAAATGAGATGTGATATCCAACTCCTTCCCATTCCAATCCTGAGTCCCTTCCGATAGCCTGAGATGTGATATCCAACTCCTCCCATTCCAATCATGAGGCCCTTCCTATAGCATGAGATGTGATATCTCAATGCTTCCACCAAACCTGAGACCCTCCCTATAGCATGAGATGTGATATCCAACTCCTTCCCGTTCCAATCCTGAGACCCTTCCTGTAGCATGAGATGTGATATCTCAATGCTCTTAATACCAAACCTTGGATCATTCCTATTGCAAGAGATGTGATATCCAAATGCTTCCCATTCCAAACCTGAGACCCTCCCTATAGCATGAGATGTGATATCTAAATGCTTCTACCAAACCTGAGATCCTTCCTATAGCATGAGATGTGATATTGAGCTCCTTCCCATTCCAATCCTGAGACCCTTCCGATAGGATGAGATGTGATATCCAACTCCTTCAAATTCCAACCTGTGACCCTTCCTATAGCATGAGATGGGATATCTCAGTGCTTCTAATACAAAAATCTGAGACCCTTCCTATAGCATGAGATGTGATATCCAACTCCTTCCCATTCCAATCCTGAGACCCTTCCGATAGCCTGAGATGTGATATCCAACTCCTTCCCATTCCAATCATGAGGCCCTTCCTATAGCATGAGATGTGATATCTAAATGCTATTAATACCAAACCTGAGACCCTCCCTATAGCATGAGATGTGATATCCAACTCCTTCCCATTCAAATCCTGAGACCCTTCCTATAGCATGAGATTTGATATCCAACTCCTTCCCGATCCAATCCTGAGACCCTTCCTATAGCATGAGATGTGATATCTCAATGCTCTTAATACCAAACCTGCGATCATTCCTATAACACGAGATGTGATATCCAACTCCTTCCCATTCCAATCCTGAGCCCCTTCCATGAGATGTGCTATCTCAATGCTTCTAATACCAAAGTTGGACCGTTCCTATAGCATGAGATGCGATATCCAACTCCTTCCCATTCCAATCCTGCGTCCCTTCATGTAGCATAAGATTTGATATCTCAGTGCTTCTAATAACAAACCTGAGACCCTTCCTATAACATGAGAGGTTATATCCATCTCCATCCGATGCCAATCTTGAGACCCTTCCTATACCATGAGATGAGATATCTCAATGTTTCTAATACCAAACCTGAGACCCTTCCTATTGCAAGAGATGTGATATCCAAATCCTTCCCATTCCAAACCTGAGACCCTTCCTATAGCATGAGATGTGATATCCAACTTCTTCCCATTCCAATCCTGCGTCTCTTCATACCGCATGAGATTTGATATCTCAATGTTTCTAATACCAGACCTGAGACCCTTCCTATTGCAAGAGATGTGATATCCAAATCCTTCCCATTCAAAACCTGAGACCTTTCCTATTGCATGAGATGTGATATCCAACTCCTTCCCAATCCAATCCTGAGACCCTTCCGATAGCATTAGATGTGATATCTCAATGCTTCTAATATCAAACCTGAGACCCTCCCTATAGCATGAGATGTGATATCCAACTCCTTCCCATTCCAATCCTGAGACCCTTCCGATAGCATGAGATGTGATATCAAACTCCTTCGTATTCCAACCTGTGACCCTTCCGATAGCATGAGATGTGATATCTTAATGCTTCTACCAAACCTGAGACCTTCCTATGGCATGAGATGTGATATCAAACTCCTTCCCATTCCAATCCTGAGACCCTTCCTATAGCATGAGATGTGATATCCAACTCCTTCCCATTCCAATCCTGAGACCCTTCCTATAGCATGAGAAGTGATATCTCATATTTGGTATTAACCAAACCTGAGACCCTCCCTATAGCATGAGATGTGATATCCAACTCCTTCCCATTCCAATCGTGAGTCCCTTCCGATAGCCTGAGATGTGATATCCAACTCCTCCCATTCCAATCATGAGGCCCTTCCTATAGCATGAGATGTGATATCTCAATGCTTCTACCAAACCTGAGACCCTTCCTATATCATGAGATGATATCCAACTCCTTCCCATTCCAATCCTGAGACCCTTCCTATAGCATGAGATGTGATATCTCAATGCTCAATACCAAACCTGCGATCATTCCTATAACATGAGATGTGATATCCAACTCCTTCCCATTCCAATCCTGAGCCCCTTCCATGAGATGTGCTATCTCAATGCTTCTAATACCAAAGTTGGACCGTTCCTATAGCATGAGATGTGATATCCAACTCCTTCCCATTCCAATCCTGTGTCCCTTCATGTAGCATAAGATTTGATATCTCAGTGCTTCTAATAACAAACCTGAGACCCTTCCTATAACATGAGATGTTATATCCAACTCCTTCCGATTTCAATCCTGAGACACTTCCTATACCATGAGATGAGATATCTCAATGTTTCTAATACCAAACCTGAGACCCTTCCTATTGCAAGAGATGTGATATGCAAATCCTTCCCATTCCAAACCTGAGACCCTTCCTATAGCATGAGATGTGATATCCAACTTCTTCCCATTCCAATCCTGCGTCTCTTCATACAGCATGAGATTTGATATTTCAGTGCTTCTAATACAAAACCTGAGACACTTCCTATAAAATGAGATGTGATATCCAACTCCTTCCCATTCCAATCCTGAGACCCTTCCTATACCATGAGATGTGATATCTCAATGTTTCTAATACCAGACCTGAGACCCTTCCTATTGCAAGAGATGTGATATCCAAATCCTTCCCATTCAAAACCTGAGACCTTTCCTATTGCTTGAGATGTGATATCCAGCTCCTTCCAAATCCAATCCTGAGACCCTTCCGATAGCATTAGATGTGATATCTCAATGCTTCTAATATCAAACCTGAGACCCTCCCTATAGCATGAGATGTGATATCCAACTCCTTCCCATTCCAATCCTGAGACCCTTCCGATAGCATGAGATGTGATATCCACCTCCTTCGAATTCCAACCTGTGACCCTTCCTATAGCATGAGATGGAATATCCAACTCCTTCCCAATCCAATCCTGAGACCCTTCCGATAGCATGAGATGTGATATCTTAATGCTTCTACCAAACCTGAGACCTTCCTATGGCATGAGTTGTGATATCAAACTCCTTCCCATTCCAATCCTGAGACCCTTCCTATAGCATGAGATGTGATATCCAACTCCTTCCCATTCCAATCCTGAGATCCATACTATACCATGAGATATATCTCAATGCTTCTAATACCAAACCACAGACACGTCCTATAACTTGAGATGTGATATCCAAATCCTTCCCCTTCCAAACCTGAGACATTTCCTTTGCCATGAGATGTGATATCCAACTCCTTCCCATTCCAATCATGAGGCCCTTCCTATAGCATGAGATGTGATATCTCAATGCTTCTACCAAATCTGAGACCCTTTCTATAGCATGAAATGTGATATCCAACTTATTCCCATCCAATCCTGAGTCCCTTCCGATAGCCTGAGATGTGATATCCAACGCCTCCCATTCCAATCATGAGGCCCTTCCTATAGCATGAGATGTGATATCTCAATGCTTCTACCAAACCTGAGACTCTTCCTATAGCATGAGATGTGATATCCATCTCCTTGCCATTCCAATCCTGAGACCCTTCCTATAGCATGAAATGATATCCAACTGCTTCCCATTCCAATCCTGAGACCCTTCCTATAGCATGAGATGTGATATCTCAATGCTTCTACCAAACCTGAGATCCTTCCGATAGCATGAGATGTGATATCCAACTCCTTCGAATTCCAACCTGTGACCCTTCCTATAGCATGAGATGGGATATCCAACTCCTTCCCAATCCAATCCTGAGACCCTTCCGATAGCATGAGATGTGATATCTTAATGCTTCTACCAAACCTGAGACCTTCCTATGGCATGAGATGTGATATCAAACTCCTTCCCATTCCAATCCTGAGACCCTTCCTATAGCATGAGATGTGATATCCAACTCCTTCCCATTCCAATCCTGAGACCCGTCCTATACCATGAGATGTGATATCTCAATGCTTCTAATACCAAACCTGAGACTGTCCTATAACATGAGATGTGATATCTCAATCCTTCTAATAACAAACCTGAGACCCTTCCTATAACATGAGATGTGATATCCAACTCCTTCCCACTCCAATCCTGAGACCCATACTATACCATGAGATATATCTCAATGCTTCTAATACCAAACCACAGACCCGTCCTATAACTTGAGATGTGATATCCAAATCCTTCCCCTTCCAAACCTGAGACCTTTCCTTTGCCATGGGATGTGATATCCAACTCCTTCCCATTCCAATCCTGAGACCCTTCCTATAGCATGAGATGTGATATCCCAATGCTTCTACCAAACCTGAGACCTTTCCGATGGCATGAGATGTGATATCCAACTCCTTCCCATTCCAATCATGAGGCCCTTCCTATAGCATGAGATGTGATATCTCAATGCTTCTACCAAATCTGAGACCCTTCCTATAGCATGAAATGTGAAATCCAACTTATTCCCATCCAATCCTGAGACCCTTCCTATAGCATGAGAAGTGATATCTCAATGCTATTAATACCAAACCTGAGACCCTCCCTACAGCATGAGATGTGATATCCAACTCCTTCCCATTCCAATCCTGAGTCCCTTCCGATAGCCTGCGATGTGATATCCAACTCCTCCCATTCCAATCATGAGGCCCTTCCTATAGCATGAGATGTGATATCTCAATGCTTCTACCAAACCTGAGACCCTCCCTATATCATGAGATGTGATATCCAACTCCTTCCCGTTCCAATCCTGAGACCCTTCCTGTAGCATGAGATGTGATATCTCAATGCTCTTAATACCAAACCTTGGATCATTCCTATTGCAAGAGATGTGATATCCAAATGCTTCCCATTCCAAACCTGAGACCCTTCCTATAGCATGAGATGTGATATTCAACTCCTTCCCATTCCAATCCTGAGAACCTTCCGATAGGATGATATTTATTATCTCACTCCTTCAAATACCAAACCTGAGTCCCTTCCTATAACATGAGATGTGATATCCAACTCCTTCCCATTCCAATCATGAGGCCCTTCCTATAGCATGAGATGTGATATCTCAATGCTTCTACCAAACCTGAGACCCTTCCTATAGCATGAGATGTGATATCCAACTCCTTCCCAATCCAATCCTGAGACCCTTCCTATAGCATGAGATGTGATATCTCAATGATCTTAATACCAAACCTGCGATCATTCCTATAACATGAGATGTGATATCAAACTCCTTACCATTCCAATCCTGAGCCCCTTCCATGAGATGTGCTATCTCAATGCTTCTAATACCAATGTTGGACCGTTCCTATAGCATGAGATGTGATATCCAACTCCTTCCCATTCCAATCCTGCGTCCCTTCATGTAGCATAAGATTTGATATCTCAGTGCTTCTAATAACAAACCTGAGACCCTTCCTATAACATGAGATGTTATATCCAACTCCTTCCGATTCCAATCCTGAGACCCTTCCTATACCATGAGATGAGATATCTCAATGTTTCTAATACCAGAGCTGAGATCCTTCCTATTGCAAGAGATGTGATCTCCAAATCCTTCCCATTCCAAACTTGAGACCCTTCCTATAGCATGAGATGTGATATCCAACTTCTTCCCATTCCAATCCTGCGTCTCTTCATACAGCATGAGATTTGATATCTCAGTGCTTCTACTACAAAACCTGAGACCCTTCCTATAACATGAGATGTGATATCCAACGCATTCCGGTTCCAATCCTGAGACCCTTCCTATACCATGAGATGTGATATCTCAATGTTTCTAATACCAGACCTGAGACCCTTCCTATTGCAAGAGATGTGATATACAAATCCTTCCCATTCCAAACCTGAGACCTTTCCTATTGCATGAGATGTGATATCCAACTCCTTCCCAATCCAATCCTGAGACCCTTCCGATAGCATTAGATGTGATATCTCAATGCTTCTAATATCAAACCTGAGCCCCTCCCTATAGCATGAGATGTGATATCCAACTCCTTCCCATTCCAATCCTGAGACCCTTCCGATAGCATGAGATGTGATATCGAACTCCTTCGAATTCCAACCTGTGACCCTTCCTATAGCATGAGATGGGACATCCAACTCCTTCCCAATCCAATCCTGAGACCCTTCCGATAGCATGAGATGTGATATCTTAATGCTTCTACCAAACCTGAGACCTTCCTATGGCATGAGATGTGATATCAAACTCCTTCCCATTCCAATCCTGAGACCCTTCCTATAGCATGAGATGTGATATCCAACTCCTTCCCATTCCAATCCTGAGACCCGTCCTATACCATGAGATGTGATATCTCAATGCTTCTAATACCAAACCTGAGACTGTCCTATAACATGAGATGTGATATCCAACTCCTTCCCACTCCAATCCTGAGACCCATACTATACCATGAGATATATCTCATTGCTTCTAATACCAAACCACAGACCCGTCCTATAACTTGAGATGTGCTATCCAAATCCTTCCCCTTCCAAACCTGAGACCTTTCCTTTGCCATGGGATGTGATATCCAACTCCTTCCCATTCCAATCCTGAGACTCTTCCTATAGCATGAGATGTGATATCCCAATGCTTCTACCAAACCTGAGACCTTTCCGATGGCATGAGATGTGATATCCAACTCCTTCCCATTCCAATCATGAGGCCCTTCCTATAGCATGAGATGTGATATCTCAATGCTTCTACCAAATCTGAGACCCTTCCTATAGCATGAAATGTGATATCCAACTTATTCCCATCCAATCCTGAGACCCTTCCTATAGCATGAGAAGTGATATCTCAATGCTCTTAATACCAAACCTGAGACCCTCCCTATAGCATGAGATGTGATATCCAAATGCTTCCCATTCCAAACCTGAGACCCTCCCTATAGCATGAGATGTGATATCTAAATGCTTCTACCAAACCTGAGATCCTTCCTATAGCATGAGATGTGATATTGAACTCCTTCCCATTCCAATCCTGAGACCCTTCTGATAGGATGAGATATGATATCCAACTCCTTCAAATTCCAACCTGTGACCCTTCCTATAGCATGAGATGGGATATCTCAGTGCTTCTAATACCAAATCTGAGACCCTTCCTATAGCATGAGATGTGATATCCAACTCCTTCCCATTCCAATCCTGAGACCCTTCCGATAGCCTGAGATGTGATATCCAACTCCTTCCCATTCCAATCATGAGGCCCTTCCCATAGCATGAGATGTGATATCTAAATGCTATTAATACCAAACCTGAGACCCTCCCTATAGCATGAGATGTGATATCCAACTCCTTCCCATTCAAATCCTGAGACCCTTCCTATAGCATGAGATTTGATATCCAACTCCTTCCCGATCCAATCCTGAGACCCTTCCTATAGCATGAGATGTGATATCTCAATGCTCTTAATACCAAACCTGCGATCATTCCTATAACACGAGATGTGATATCCAACTCCTTCCCATTCCAATCCTGAGCCCCTTCCATGAGATGTGCTATCTCAATGCTTCTAATACCAAAGTTGGACCGTTCCTATAGCATGAGATGTGATATCCAACTCCTTCCCATTCCAATCCTGTGTCCCTTCATGTAGCATAAGATTTGATATCTCAGTGCTTCTAATAACAAACCTGAGACCCTTCCTATAACATGAGATGTTATATCCAACTCCTTCCGATTCCAATCCTGAGACACTTCCTATACCATGAGATGAGATATCTCAATGTTTCTAATACCAAACCTGAGACCCTTCCTATTGCAAGAGATGTGATATCCAAATCCTTCCCATTCCAAACCTGAGACCCTTCCTATAGCATGAGATGTGATATCCAACTTCTTCCCATTCCAATCCTGCGTCTCTTCATACAGCATGAGATTTGATATTTCAGTGCTTCTAATACAAAACCTGAGACACTTCCTATAACATGAGATGTGATATCCAACTCCTTCCCATTCCAATCCTGAGACCCTTCCTATACCATGAGATGTGATATCTCAATGTTTCTAATACCAGACCTGAGACCCTTCCTATTGCAAGAGATGTGATATCCAAATCCTTCCCATTCAAAACCTGAGACCTTTCCTATTGCATGAGATGTGATATCCAGCTCCTTGCAAATCCAATCCTGAGACCCTTCCGATAGCATTAGATGTGATATCTCAATGCTTCTAATATCAAACCTGAGGCCCTCCCTATAGCATGAGATGTGATATCCAACTCCTTCCCATTCCAATCCTGAGACCCTTCCGATAGCATGAGATGTGATATCCACCTCCTTCGAATTCCAACCTGTGACCCTTCCTATAGCATGAGATGGGATATCCAACTCCTTCCCAATCCAATCCTGAGACCCTTTCGATAGCATGAGATGTGATATCTTAATGCTTCTACCAAACCTGAGACCTTCCTATGGCATGAGTTGTGATATCAAACTCCTTCCCATTCCAATCCTGAGACCCTTCCTATAGCATGAGATGTGATATCCAACTCCTTCCCATTCCAATCCTGAGACCGATACTATACCATGAGATATATCTCAATGCTTCTAATACCAAACCACAGACACGTCCTATAACTTGAGATGTGATATCCAAATACTTCCCCTTCCAAACCTGAGACATTTCCTTTGCCATGAGATGTGATATCCAACTCCTTCCCATTCCAATCATGAGGCCCTTCCTATAGCATGAGATGTGATATCTCAATGCTTCTACCAAATTTGAGACCCTTCCTATAGCATGAAATGTGATATCCAAGTTATTCCCATCCAATCCTGAGTCCCTTCCGATAGCCTGAGATGTGATATCCAACGCCTCCCATTCCAATCATGAGGCCCTTCCTATAGCATGAGATGTGATATCTCAATGCTTCTACCAAACCTGAGACTCTTCCTATAGCATGAGATGTGATATCCAACTCCTTGCCATTCCAATCCTGGGACCCTTCCTATAGCATGAAATGATATCCAACTGCTTCCCATTCCAATCCTGAGACCCTTCCTATAGCATGAGATGTGATATCTCAATGCTTCTACCAAACCTGAGATCCTTCCGATAGCATGAGATGTGATATCCAACTCCTTCGAATTCCAACCTGTGACCCTTCCTATAGCATGAGATGGGATATCCAACTCCTTCCCAATCCAATCCTGAGACCCTTCCGATAGCATGAGATGTGATATCTTAATGCTTCTACCAAACCTGAGACCTTCCTATGGCATGAGATGTGATATCAAACTCCTTCCCATTCCAATCCTGAGACCCTTCCTATAGCATGAGATGTGATATCCAACTCCTTCCCATTCCAAACCTGAGACCTTTCCTTTGCCATGGGATGTGATATCCAACTCCTTCCCATTCCAATCCTGAGACCCTTCCTATAGCATGAGATGTGATATCCCAATGCTTCTACCAAACCTGAGACCTTTCCGATGGCATGAGATGTGATATCCAACTCCTTCCCATTCCAATCATGAGGCCCTTCCTATAGCATGAGATGTGATATCTCAATGCTTCTACCAAATCTGAGACCCTTCCTATAGCATGAAATGTGATATCCAACTTATTCCCATCCAATCCTGAGACCCTTCCTATAGCATGAGAAGTGATATCTCAATGCTATTAATACCAAACCTGAGACCCTCCCTACAGCATGAGATGTGATATCCAACTCCTTCCCATTCCAATCCTGAGTCCCTTCCGATAGCCTGCGATGTGATATCCAACTCCTCCCATTCCAATCATGAGGCCCTTCCTATAGCATGAGATGTGATATCTCAATGCTTCTACCAAACCTGAGACCCTCCCTATAGCATGAGATGTGATATCCAACTCCTTCCCGTTCCAATCCTGAGACCCTTCCTGTAGCATGAGATGTGATATCTCAATGCTCTTAATACCAAACCTTGCATCATTCCTATTGCAAGAGATGTGATATCCAAATGCTTCCCATTCCAAACCTGAGACCCTTCCTATAGCATGAGATGTGATATTCAACTCCTTCCCATTCCAATCCTGAGAACCTTCCGATAGGATGAGATTTATTATCTCACTCCTTCAAATACCAAACCTGAGTCCCTTCCTATAACATGAGATGTGATATCCAACTCCTTCCCATTCCAATCATGAGGCCCTTCCTATAGCATGAGATGTGATATCTCAATGCTTCTACCAAACCTGAGACCCTTCCTATAGCATGAGATGTGATATCCAACTCCTTCCCAATCCAATCCTGAGACACTTCCTATAGCATGAGATGTGATATCTCAATGATCTTAATACCAAACCTGCGATCATTCCTATAACATGAGATGTGATATCAAACTCCTTACCATTCCAATCCTGAGCCCCTTCCATGAGATGTGCTATCTCAATGCTTCTAATACCAATGTTGGACCGTTCCTATAGCATGAGATGTGATATCCAACTCCTTCCCATTCCAATCCTGCGTCCCTTCATGTAGCATAAGATTTGATATCTCAGTGCTTCTAATAACAAACCTGAGACCCTTCCTATAACATGAGATGTTATATCCAACTCCTTCCGATTCCAATCCTGAGACCCTTCCTATACCATGAGATGAGATATCTCAATGTTTCTAATACCAGACCTGAGATCCTTCCTATTGCAAGAGATGTGATATCCAAATCCTTCCCATTCCAAACTTGAGACCCTTCCTATAGCATGAGATGTGATATCCAACTTCTTCCCATTCCAATCCTGCGTCTCTTCATACAGCATGAGATTTGATATCTCAGTGCTTCTACTACAAAACCTGAGACCCTTCCTATAACATGAGATGTGATATCCAACTCATTCCGGTTCCAATCCTGAGACCCTTCCTACACCATGAGATGTGATATCTCAATGTTTCTAATACCAGACCTGAGACCCTTCCTATTGCAAGAGATGTGATATACAAATCCTTCCCATTCCAAACCTGAGACCTTTCCTATTGCATGAGATGTGATATCCAACTCCTTCCCAATCCAATCCTGAGACCCTTCCGATAGCATTAGATGTGATATCTCAATGCTTCTAATATCAAACCTGAGCCCCTCCCTATAGCATGAGATGTGATATCCAACTCCTTACCATTCCAATCCTGAGACCCTTCCGATAGCATGAGATGTGATATCGAACTCCTTCGAATTCCAACCTGTGACCCTTCCTATAGCATGAGATGGGACATCCAACTCCTTCCCAATCCAATCCTGAGACCCTTCCGATAGCATGAGATGTGATATCTTAATGCTTCTACCAAACCTGAGACCTTCCTATGGCATGAGATGTGATATCAAACTCCTTCCCATTCCAATCCTGAGACCCTTCCTATAGCATGAGATGTGATATCTCAATGCTATTAATACCAAACCTGAGACCCATACTATTGCATGAGATGTGATATCAAACTCCTTCCAATTCCAATCCTGAGAACCTTCCTATAACATGAGATGAGATATCCAAATCCTTCCCCTTCCAAACCTTAGACCCTTTCTTTATCATGAGATGTGATATCCAACTCCTTCCCATTCCAATCCTTAGACCCTTCTGATAGCATGAGATGTGATATCTCAATGCCTCTAATACCAAACCTGAGATCCTACCTCTAACATGAAATGTGATATCCAACTCCTTCCCCTTCCAAACCTGAGAGCCTTCCTATAACATGAGATGTGATATCGAAGTCCTTCCCATTCCAATCCTGAGACCCTTCCTATAACATGAGATGTGATATCCAACTCCTTCCCATTCCAACCTGAGACCCTTCCTATAGCATGAGATGGGATATCCAACTACTTCCAAATCCAATCCTGATACCCTTCCGATAGCATGAGATGTGATATCCCAATGCTTCTACCAAACCTGAGACCCATACTATGACATGAGATGTGATATCCAATTCCTTCCCATTCCAAACCGGAGACCCTTCCTACAGCATGTGATGTGATATCTCAATGCTCTAATACCAAAACTGAGACCCGTCCTATAGCATGAGATGTGATATCCAACTCCTTCCCATCCCAATCCTGAGACACTTTCGATAGCAGAGATGTGATATCTCAATTCTTATACCAAACCTGAGACCCTTCCTATAACATGAAATGGGATATCCAACTCCTTCCCATTCCAAACCTGAGACCCTTCGGATAGCAGAGATGTGATATCTCAATGTCTCTAATGCCAAACCTGAGATCCTTCCGATAGCATGATATGTGATATCTCAATGCCTCTAATACCAAACCTGAGATCATTCCGATAGCATGAGATGTGATAGCTCAATGCTTCTAATACCAAACCTGAAATCCTTCCTATAACATGAGATGTGATATCCAAATCCTTCCCCTTCGAAACCTGAGACCTTCCCTTTAGCATGAGATGTGACATCAAACTCGTTCCCATTCCAATCCTGAGACCCTTCTGATAGCATGAGATGTGATATCTCAATGCCTCTAATACCAAACCTGAGATCCTACCTCTAACATGAAATGTGATATCCAACTCCTTCCCTTTCCAAACCTGAGAGCCTTCCTATAGCATGAGATTTGATATCCAAGTCCTTCTCATTCCAATCCGGAGACCCTTCCTATAACATGAGATGTGATATCCAACTCCTTCTGATTCCAACCTGAGACCCTTCCTATAGCATGAGATTGGATATCCAACTCCTTCCAAATCCAATCCTGATACCCTTCCGATAGCATGAGATGTGATATCCCAATGCTTCTACAAAACCTGACACCAATACTATGACATCAGATGTGATATCAAACTGCTTCCCATTCCAATCTTGAGACCCTTCCTATAGCTTGAGATGTGATATCCAACTCCTTCCCATTCCAATCCTGAGACCCTTCCTATAGCATGAGATGTGATATCTCAATGCTTATACCAAACCTGAGACCCTTCCTATAGCATGAGATGTGATATCCCATTCCTTCCCATTCCAAAATGAGACCCTTTCTATAGCATGAGATGTGATGTCTGAATGCTTCTAATACCAAATCTGAGATCCTTCCTATAACACGAGATGTGATATCAAAATCCTTCCCCTTCCAAACCTGAGACCCTCCCTTTGGCATGAGATGTGATATCTCAATGATTCTAATAACAAACCCGAGACCCGTCCTATAACATGAGATGTGATATCCAACTCCTTCCCATTCCAATCCTGAGACCCTTCCTATAGCATGAGATGTGATATCTCAATGCTTATACCAAACCTGAGACCCTTCCTATAGCATGAGATGTGATATCCAAATCCTTCCCATTCCAATCCTGAGACCCTTCCTATAGCATGAGATGTGATATCTCAATGCCTCTAATACCAAAAATGAGATCCATCCTCTAACATGAAATGTGATATCCAACTCCTTCCCTTTCCAAACCTGAGAGCCTACCTATAGCATGAGATGTGATATCCAAGTCCTTCCCATTCCAATCCTTAGACCCTTCCTACAGCATGAGATGTGATATCTCAATGATTCTAATACCAAACCTGAGACCTGTCCTATAACATGAGATGGGATATCCAACTCCTTCCATTTCAATCCAGAGACACTTCCGATAGCAGAGATGTGATATCTCAATGCTGATACCAACCCTGAGACCCTTCCTATAACATGAGATGTGGTATCCAACTCCTTCCCCTTCCAAACCTGAGACCCTCCCTTTGGCATGAGATGTGATATCCAACTCCTTCCCATTCCAATCCTGAGACCCTTCTGATAGCATGAGATGTGATATCTAAATGCCTCTAATACCATACCTGAGATCCTACTTCTAACATGAAATGTGATATCCAACTCCTTCCCCTTCCAAACCTGAGAGCCTTCCTATAACATGAGATGTGATATCGAAGTCCTTCCCATTCCAATCCTGAGACCCTTCCTATAGCATGAGATGTGATATCCAACTCCTTCCCATTCCAACCTGAGAACCTTCCTATAGCATGAGATGGGATATCCAACTACTTCCAAATCCAATCCTGATACCCTTCCGATAGCATGAGATGTGATATCCCAATGCTTCTACCAAACCTGAGACCCATACTATGGCATGAGATGTGATATCAAACTCCTTCCCATTCCAATCCCGAGACCCTTCCTATAGCTTGAGATGTGATATCCAACTCCTTCCCATTCCATCCTGAGACCCTTCCTATACCAGGAGACTTGCTATCTCAATGCTTCTAATAACAAACCTGATACCCGTCCTATAACATGAGTTGTGATATCCAAATCCTTCCCCTTCCAAAACTTAGACCCTCCCTATAGCATGAGATGTGATATCCAAGTCCTTCCCATTCCAATCCTGAGACCCTTCCTATAGCATGATGTGATATCTCAATGCTTCTAATACCAAAACTGAGACCCTTCCTATAACATGATATGGGATATCCAACTCCTTCCCATTCCAATCCTAAAACCCTTCCGATAGCAGAGATGTGATATCTCAATGCTTATACCAAACCTGAGACCCTTCCTATGGCATGAGATGTCATATACAACTCCTTCCCATTCCAATCCTGAGACCCTTCCTATAGCATGAGATGTGATATCTCAATGCTTATACCAAACCTGAGACCCTTCCTATAGCATGAGATGTGATATCCCATTCCTTCCCATTCCAAAATGAGACCCTTCCTATAGCATGAGATGTGATGTCTCAATGCTTCTAATACCAAATCTGAGATCCTTCCTATAACACGAGATGTGATATCAAAATCCTTCCCCTTCCAAACCTGAGACCCTCCCTTTGGCATGAGATGTGATATCCAACTCCTTCCCATTCCAATCCTGAGACCCTTCCTACAGCATGAGATGTGATATCTCAATGATTCTAATAACAAACCCGAGACCCGTCCTATAACATGAGATGTGATATCCAACTCCTTCCCATTCCAATCCTGAGACCCTTCCTATAGCATGAGATGTGATATCTCAATGCTTATACCAAACCTGAGACCCTTCCTATAGCATGAGATGTGATATCCAAATCCTTCCCATTCCAATCCTGAGACCCTTCCTATAGCATGAGATGTGATATCTCAATGCCTCTAATACCAAACATGAGATCCATTTTCTAACATGAAATGTGATATCCAACTCCTTCCCTTTCCAAACCTGAGAGCCTACCTATAGCATGAGATGTGATATCCAAGTCCTTCCCATTCCAATCCTTAGACCCTTCCTACAGCATGAGATGTGATATCTCAATGATTCTAATACCAAACCTGAGACCCGTCCTATAACATGAGATGGGATATCCAACTCCTTCCATTTCAATCCTGAGACACTTCCGATAGCAGAGATGTGATATCTCAATGCTTATACCAACCCTGAGACCCTTCCTCTAACATGAGATGTGGTATCCAACTCCTTCCCATTCCAAACATGAGACCCTTCCTATAGCAAGAATGTGATATCCATCTCCTTCCCATTCCAATCCTGAGACCATTCCTATAGCATGAGATGTGATATCTCAATGCTTCTAATAGCAAACCTGTGATCCTCCCTATGACATGAGATGTGATATCCAATTCCTTCCCATGCCAAACCGGAGACCCTTCCTACAGCATGTGATGTGATATCTCAATGCTTCTAATACCAAACGTGAGACCCGTCCTATAGCATGAGATGTGATATCCAACTCCTTCCCATCCCAATCCTGAGACACTTTCGATAGCAGAGATGTGATATCTCAATTCTTATACCAAACCTGAGACCCTTCCTATAACATGAAATGGGATATCCAACTCCTTCCCATTCCAAACCTGAGACCCTTCCGATAGCAGAGATGTGATATCTCATTGTCTCTAATACCAAACCTGAGATCCTTCCGATAGCATGATATGTGATATCTCAATGCTTCTAATTCCAAACCTGAGATCCTTCCTATAACATGAGATGTGATATCCAAATCCTTCCCGTTCAAAAACTGAGACCCTTCCGATAGCATGAGATGTGATATCTCAATGCCTCTAATACCAAACCTGAGATCCTTCCGATCGCATGAGATGTGATATCTCAATGCTTCTAATACCAAACCTGAAATCCTTCCTATAACATGAGATGTGATATCCAAATCCTTCCCCTTCCAAACCTGAGACCTTCCCTTTAGCATGAGATGTGATATCCAACTCATTCCCATTCCAATCCTGAGACCCTTCTGATAGCATGAGATGTGATATCTCAATGCCTCTAATACCAAACCTGAGATCCTACCTCTAACATGAAATGTGATATCCAACTCCTTCCCTTTCCAAACCTGAGAGCCTTCCTATAGCATGAGATGTGATATCCAGGTCCTTCTCATTCCAATCCGGAGACCCTTCCTATAACATGAGATGTGATATCCAACTCCTTCTGATTCCAACCTAAGACCCTTCCTATAGCATGAGATTGGATATCCAACTCCTTCCAAATCCAATCCTGATACCCTTCCGATTGCATGGGATGTGATATCCCAATGCTTCTACCAAACCTGAGACCCATACTATGACATCAGATGTGATATCAAACCCCTTCCCATTCCAATCTTGAGACCCTTCCTATAGCTTGAGATGTGATATCCAACTCCTTCCCATTCCAATTCTGAGACCCTTCCTATACCATGAGACTTGATATCTCAATGCTTCTACCAAACCTGAGACCCATACTATTGCATGAGATGTGATATCAAACTCCTTCCAATTCCAATCCTGAGAACCTTCCTATAACATGAGATGAGATATCCAAATCCTTCCCCTTCCAAACCTTAGACCCTTTCTTTATCATGAGATGTGATATCCAACTCCTTCCCATTCCAATCCTGAGACCCTTCCTATAGCATGAGATGTGATATCTCAATGCTTCTAATACCAAAACTGAGACCCTTCCTATAACATGATATGGGATATCCAACTCCTTCCCATTCCAATCCTAAAACCCTTCCGATAGCAGAGATGTGATATCTCAATGCTTATACCAAACCTGAGAACCTTCCTATGGCATGAGATGTCATATACAACTCCTTCCCATTCCAATCCTGAGACCCTTCCTATAGCATGAGATGTGATATCTCAATGCTTATACCAAACCCGAGACCCTTCCTATAGCATGAGATGTGATATCCCATTACTTCCCATTCCAAAATGAGACCCTTCCTATAGCATGAGATGTGATGTCTGAATGCTTCTAATACCAAATCTGAGATCCTTCCTATAACACGAGATGTGATATCCAACTCCTTCCCAATCCAATCCTGAGACCCTTCCGATAGCATGAGATGTGATATCTTAATGCTTCTACCAAACCTGAGACCTTCCTATGGCATGAGATGTGATATCAAACTCCTTCCCATTCCAATCCTGAGACCCTTCCTATAGCATGAGATGTGATATCCAACTCCTTCCCATTCCAATCCTGAGACCCGTCCTATACCATGAGATGTGATATCTCAATGCTTCTAATACCAAACCTGAGACTGTCCTATAACATGAGATGTGATATCTCAATCCTTCTAATAACAAACCTGAGACCCTTCCTATAACATGAGATGTGATATCCAACTCCTTCCCACTCCAATCCTGAGACCCATACTATACCATGAGATATATCTCAATGCTTCTAATACCAAACCACAGACCCGTCCTATAACTTGAGATGTGATATCCAAATCCTTCCCCTTCCAAACCTGAGACCTTTCCTTTGCCATGGGATGTGATATCCAACTCCTTCCCATTCCAATCCTGAGACCCTTCCTATAGCATGAGATGTGATATCCCAATGCTTCTACCAAACCTGAGACCTTTCCGATGGCATGAGATGTGATATCCAACTCCTTCCCATTCCAATCATGAGGCCCTTCCTATAGCATGAGATGTGATATCTCAATGCTTCTACCAAATCTGAGACCCTTCCTATAGCATGAAATGTGATATCCAACTTATTCCCATCCAATCCTGAGACCCTTCCTATAGCATGAGAAGTGATATCTCAATGCTATTAATACCAAACCTGAGACCCTCCCTACAGCATGAGATGTGATATCCAACTCCTTCCCATTCCAATCCTGAGTCCCTTCCGATAGCCTGCGATGTGATATCCAACTCCTCCCATTCCAATCATGAGGCCCTTCCTATAGCATGAGATGTGATATCTCAATGCTTCTACCAAACCTGAGACCCTCCCTATATCATGAGATGTGATATCCAACTCCTTCCCGTTCCAATCCTGAGACCCTTCCTGTAGCATGAGATGTGATATCTCAATGCTCTTAATACCAAACCTTGGATCATTCCTATTGCAAGAGATGTGATATCCAAATGCTTCCCATTCCAAACCTGAGACCCTTCCTATAGCATGAGATGTGATATTCAACTCCTTCCCATTCCAATCCTGAGAACCTTCCGATAGGATGATATTTATTATCTCACTCCTTCAAATACCAAACCTGAGTCCCTTCCTATAACATGAGATGTGATATCCAACTCCTTCCCATTCCAATCATGAGGCCCTTCCTATAGCATGAGATGTGATATCTCAATGCTTCTACCAAACCTGAGACCCTTCCTATAGCATGAGATGTGATATCCAACTCCTTCCCAATCCAATCCTGAGACCCTTCCTATAGCATGAGATGTGATATCTCAATGATCTTAATACCAAACCTGCGATCATTCCTATAACATGAGATGTGATATCAAACTCCTTACCATTCCAATCCTGAGCCCCTTCCATGAGATGTGCTATCTCAATGCTTCTAATACCAATGTTGGACCGTTCCTATAGCATGAGATGTGATATCCAACTCCTTCCCATTCCAATCCTGCGTCCCTTCATGTAGCATAAGATTTGATATCTCAGTGCTTCTAATAACAAACCTGAGACCCTTCCTATAACATGAGATGTTATATCCAACTCCTTCCGATTCCAATCCTGAGACCCTTCCTATACCATGAGATGAGATATCTCAATGTTTCTAATACCAGACCTGAGATCCTTCCTATTGCAAGAGATGTGATCTCCAAATCCTTCCCATTCCAAACTTGAGACCCTTCCTATAGCATGAGATGTGATATCCAACTTCTTCCCATTCCAATCCTGCGTCTCTTCATACAGCATGAGATTTGATATCTCAGTGCTTCTACTACAAAACCTGAGACCCTTCCTATAACATGAGATGTGATATCCAACGCATTCCGGTTCCAATCCTGAGACCCTTCCTATACCATGAGATGTGATATCTCAATGTTTCTAATACCAGACCTGAGACCCTTCCTATTGCAAGAGATGTGATATACAAATCCTTCCCATTCCAAACCTGAGACCTTTCCTATTGCATGAGATGTGATATCCAACTCCTTCCCAATCCAATCCTGAGACCCTTCCGATAGCATTAGATGTGATATCTCAATGCTTCTAATATCAAACCTGAGCCCCTCCCTATAGCATGAGATGTGATATCCAACTCCTTCCCATTCCAATCCTGAGACCCTTCCGATAGCATGAGATGTGATATCGAACTCCTTCGAATTCCAACCTGTGACCCTTCCTATAGCATGAGATGGGACATCCAACTCCTTCCCAATCCAATCCTGAGACCCTTCCGATAGCATGAGATGTGATATCTTAATGCTTCTACCAAACCTGAGACCTTCCTATGGCATGAGATGTGATATCAAACTCCTTCCCATTCCAATCCTGAGACCCTTCCTATAGCATGAGATGTGATATCCAACTCCTTCCCATTCCAATCCTGAGACCCGTCCTATACCATGAGATGTGATATCTCAATGCTTCTAATACCAAACCTGAGACTGTCCTATAACATGAGATGTGATATCCAACTCCTTCCCACTCCAATCCTGAGACCCATACTATACCATGAGATATATCTCATTGCTTCTAATACCAAACCACAGACCCGTCCTATAACTTGAGATGTGCTATCCAAATCCTTCCCCTTCCAAACCTGAGACCTTTCCTTTGCCATGGGATGTGATATCCAACTCCTTCCCATTCCAATCCTGAGACTCTTCCTATAGCATGAGATGTGATATCCCAATGCTTCTACCAAACCTGAGACCTTTCCGATGGCATGAGATGTGATATCCAACTCCTTCCCATTCCAATCATGAGGCCCTTCCTATAGCATGAGATGTGATATCTCAATGCTTCTACCAAATCTGAGACCCTTCCAACTCCTTCCCATTCCAATCCTGAGACCCTTCCGATAGCCTGAGATGTGATATCCAACTCCTTCCCATTCCAATCATGAGGCCCTTCCCATAGCATGAGATGTGATATCTAAATGCTATTAATACCAAACCTGAGACCCTCCCTATAGCATGAGATGTGATATCCAACTCCTTCCCATTCAAATCCTGAGACCCTTCCTATAGCATGAGATTTGATATCCAACTCCTTCCCGATCCAATCCTGAGACCCTTCCTATAGCATGAGATGTGATATCTCAATGCTCTTAATACCAAACCTGCGATCATTCCTATAACACGAGATGTGATATCCAACTCCTTCCCATTCCAATCCTGAGCCCCTTCCATGAGATGTGCTATCTCAATGCTTCTAATACCAAAGTTGGACCGTTCCTATAGCATGAGATGTGATATCCAACTCCTTCCCATTCCAATCCTGTGTCCCTTCATGTAGCATAAGATTTGATATCTCAGTGCTTCTAATAACAAACCTGAGACCCTTCCTATAACATGAGATGTTATATCCAACTCCTTCCGATTCCAATCCTGAGACACTTCCTATACCATGAGATGAGATATCTCAATGTTTCTAATACCAAACCTGAGACCCTTCCTATTGCAAGAGATGTGATATCCAAATCCTTCCCATTCCAAACCTGAGACCCTTCCTATAGCATGAGATGTGATATCCAACTTCTTCCCATTCCAATCCTGCGTCTCTTCATACAGCATGAGATTTGATATTTCAGTGCTTCTAATACAAAACCTGAGACACTTCCTATAACATGAGATGTGATATCCAACTCCTTCCCATTCCAATCCTGAGACCCTTCCTATACCATGAGATGTGATATCTCAATGTTTCTAATACCAGACCTGAGACCCTTCCTATTGCAAGAGATGTGATATCCAAATCCTTCCCATTCAAAACCTGAGACCTTTCCTATTGCATGAGATGTGATATCCAGCTCCTTCCAAATCCAATCCTGAGACCCTTCCGATAGCATTAGATGTGATATCTCAATGCTTCTAATATCAAACCTGAGGCCCTCCCTATAGCATGAGATGTGATATCCAACTCCTTCCCATTCCAATCCTGAGACCCTTCCGATAGCATGAGATGTGATATCCACCTCCTTCGAATTCCAACCTGTGACCCTTCCTATAGCATGAGATGGGATATCCAACTCCTTCCCAATCCAATCCTGAGACCCTTTCGATAGCATGAGATGTGATATCTTAATGCTTCTACCAAACCTGAGACCTTCCTATGGCATGAGTTGTGATATCAAACTCCTTCCCATTCCAATCCTGAGACCCTTCCTATAGCATGAGATGTGATATCCAACTCCTTCCCATTCCAATCCTGAGACCGATACTATACCATGAGATATATCTCAATGCTTCTAATACCAAACCACAGACACGTCCTATAACTTGAGATGTGATATCCAAATACTTCCCCTTCCAAACCTGAGACATTTCCTTTGCCATGAGATGTGATATCCAACTCCTTCCCATTCCAATCATGAGGCCCTTCCTATAGCATGAGATGTGATATCTCAATGCTTCTACCAAATCTGAGACCCTTCCTATAGCATGAAATGTGATATCCAACTTATTCCCATCCAATCCTGAGTCCCTTCCGATAGCCTGAGATGTGATATCCAACGCCTCCCATTCCAATCATGAGGCCCTTCCTATAGCATGAGATGTGATATCTCAATGCTTCTACCAAACCTGAGACTCTTCCTATAGCATGAGATGTGATATCCAACTCCTTGCCATTCCAATCCTGAGACCCTTCCTATAGCATGAAATGATATCCAACTGCTTCCCATTCCAATCCTGAGACCCTTCCTATAGCATGAGATGTGATATCTCAATGCTTCTACCAAACCTGAGATCCTTCCGATAGCATGAGATGTGATATCCAACTCCTTCGAATTCCAACCTGTGACCCTTCCTATAGCATGAGATGGGATATCCAACTCCTTCCCAATCCAATCCTGAGACCCTTCCGATAGCATGAGATGTGATATCTTAATGCTTCTACCAAACCTGAGACCTTCCTATGGCATGAGATGTGATATCAAACTCCTTCCCATTCCAATCCTGAGACCCTTCCTATAGCATGAGATGTGATATCCAACTCCTTCCCATTCCAAACCTGAGACCTTTCCTTTGCCATGGGATGTGATATCCAACTCCTTCCCATTCCAATCCTGAGACCCTTCCTATAGCATGAGATGTGATATCCCAATGCTTCTACCAAACCTGAGACCTTTCCGATGGCATGAGATGTGATATCCAACTCCTTCCCATTCCAATCATGAGGCCCTTCCTATAGCATGAGATGTGATATCTCAATGCTTCTACCAAATCTGAGACCCTTCCTATAGCATGAAATGTGATATCCAACTTATTCCCATCCAATCCTGAGACCCTTCCTATAGCATGAGAAGTGATATCTCAATGCTATTAATACCAAACCTGAGACCCTCCCTACAGCATGAGATGTGATATCCAACTCCTTCCCATTCCAATCCTGAGTCCCTTCCGATAGCCTGCGATGTGATATCCAACTCCTCCCATTCCAATCATGAGGCCCTTCCTATAGCATGAGATGTGATATCTCAATGCTTCTACCAAACCTGAGACCCTCCCTATAGCATGAGATGTGATATCCAACTCCTTCCCGTTCCAATCCTGAGACCCTTCCTGTAGCATGAGATGTGATATCTCAATGCTCTTAATACCAAACCTTGCATCATTCCTATTGCAAGAGATGTGATATCCAAATGCTTCCCATTCCAAACCTGAGACCCTTCCTATAGCATGAGATGTGATATTCAACTCCTTCCCATTCCAATCCTGAGAACCTTCCGATAGGATGAGATTTATTATCTCACTCCTTCAAATACCAAACCTGAGTCCCTTCCTATAACATGAGATGTGATATCCAACTCCTTCCCATTCCAATCATGAGGCCCTTCCTATAGCATGAGATGTGATATCTCAATGCTTCTACCAAACCTGAGACCCTTCCTATAGCATGAGATGTGATATCCAACTCCTTCCCAATCCAATCCTGAGACACTTCCTATAGCATGAGATGTGATATCTCAATGATCTTAATACCAAACCTGCGATCATTCCTATAACATGAGATGTGATATCAAACTCCTTACCATTCCAATCCTGAGCCCCTTCCATGAGATGTGCTATCTCAATGCTTCTAATACCAATGTTGGACCGTTCCTATAGCATGAGATGTGATATCCAACTCCTTCCCATTCCAATCCTGCGTCCCTTCATGTAGCATAAGATTTGATATCTCAGTGCTTCTAATAACAAACCTGAGACCCTTCCTATAACATGAGATGTTATATCCAACTCCTTCCGATTCCAATCCTGAGACCCTTCCTATACCATGAGATGAGATATCTCAATGTTTCTAATACCAGACCTGAGATCCTTCCTATTGCAAGAGATGTGATATCCAAATCCTTCCCATTCCAAACTTGAGACCCTTCCTATAGCATGAGATGTGATATCCAACTTCTTCCCATTCCAATCCTGCGTCTCTTCATACAGCATGAGATTTGATATCTCAGTGCTTCTACTACAAAACCTGAGACCCTTCCTATAACATGAGATGTGATATCCAACTCATTCCGGTTCCAATCCTGAGACCCTTCCTACACCATGAGATGTGATATCTCAATGTTTCTAATACCAGACCTGAGACCCTTCCTATTGCAAGAGATGTGATATACAAATCCTTCCCATTCCAAACCTGAGACCTTTCCTATTGCATGAGATGTGATATCCAACTCCTTCCCAATCCAATCCTGAGACCCTTCCGATAGCATTAGATGTGATATCTCAATGCTTCTAATATCTAACCTGAGCCCCTCCCTATAGCATGAGATGTGATATCCAACTCCTTACCATTCCAATCCTGAGACCCTTCCGATAGCATGAGATGTGATATCGAACTCCTTCGAATTCCAACCTGTGACCCTTCCTATAGCATGAGATGGGACATCCAACTCCTTCCCAATCCAATCCTGAGACCCTTCCGATAGCATGAGATGTGATATCTTAATGCTTCTATCAAACCTGAGACCTTCCTATGGCATGAGATGTGATATCAAACTCCTTCCCATTCCAATCCTGAGACCCTTCCTATAGCATGAGATGTGATATCTCAATGCTATTAATACCAAACCTGAGACCCATACTATTGCATGAGATTTGATATCAAACTCCTTCCAATTCCAATCCTGAGAACCTTCCTATAACATGAGATGAGATATCCAAATCCTTCCCCTTCCAAACCTTAGACCCTTTCTTTATCATGAGATGTGATATCCAACTCCTTCCCATTCCAATCCTTAGACCCTTCTGATAGCATGAGATGTGATATCTCAATGCCTCTAATACCAAACCTGAGATCCTACCTCTAACATGAAATGTGATATCCAACTCCTTCCCCTTCCAAACCTGAGAGCCTTCCTATAACATGAGATGTGATATCGAAGTCCTTCCCATTCCAATCCTGAGACCCTTCCTATAACATGAGATGTGATATCCAACTCCTTCCCATTCCAACCTGAGACCCTTCCTATAGCATGAGATGGGATATCCAACTACTTCCAAATCCAATCCTGATACCCTTCCGATAGCATGAGATGTGATATCCCAATGCTTCTACCAAACCTGAGACCCATACTATGACATGAGATGTGATATCCAATTCCTTCCCATTCCAAACCGGAGACCCTTCCTACAGCATGTGATGTGATATCTCAATGCTCTAATACCAAAACTGAGACCCGTCCTATAGCATGAGATGTGATATCCAACTCCTTCCCATCCCAATCCTGAGACACTTTCGATAGCAGAGATGTGATATCTCAATTCTTATACCAAACCTGAGACCCTTCCTATAACATGAAATGGGATATCCAACTCCTTCCCATTCCAAACCTGAGACCCTTTGGATAGCAGAGATGTGATATCTCAATGTCTCTAATGCCAAACCTGAGATCCTTCCGATAGCATGATATGTGATATCTCAATGCCTCTAATACCAAACCTGAGATCATTCCGATAGCATGAGATGTGATAGCTCAATGCTTCTAATACCAAACCTGAAATCCTTCCTATAACATGAGATGTGATATCCAAATCCTTCCCCTTCGAAACCTGAGACCTTCCCTTTAGCATGAGATGTGACATCAAACTCGTTCCCATTCCAATCCTGAGACCCTTCTGATAGCATGAGATGTGATATCTCAATGCCTCTAATACCAAACCTGAGATCCTACCTCTAACATGAAATGTGATATCCAACTCCTTCCCTTTCCAAACCTGAGAGCCTTCCTATAGCATGAGATTTGATATCCAAGTCCTTCTCATTCCAATCCGGAGACCCTTCCTATAACATGAGATGTGATATCCAACTCCTTCTGATTCCAACCTGAGACCCTTCCTATAGCATGAGATTGGATATCCAACTCCTTCCAAATCCAATCCTGATACCCTTCCGATAGCATGAGATGTGATATCCCAATGCTTCTACAAAACCTGACACCAATACTATGACATCAGATGTGATATCAAACTGCTTCCCATCCCAATCTTGAGACCCTTCCTATAGCTTGAGATGTGATATCCAACTCCTTCCCATTCCAATCCTGAGACCCTTCCTATAGCATGAGATGTGATATCTCAATGCTTATACCAAACCTGAGACCCTTCCTATAGCATGAGATGTGATATCCCATTCCTTCCCATTCCAAAATGAGACCCTTCCTATAGCATGAGATGTGATGTCTCAATGCTTCTAATACCAAATCTGAGATCCTTCCTATAACACGAGATGTGATATCAAAATCCTTCCCCTTCCAAACCTGAGACCCTCCCTTTGGCATGAGATGTGATATCCAACTCCTTCCCATTCCAATCCTGAGACCCTTCCTACAGCATGAGATGTGATATCTCAATGATTCTAATAACAAACCCGAGACCCGTCCTATAACATGAGATGTGATATCCAACTCCTTCCCATTCCAATCCTGAGACCCTTCCTATAGCATGAGATGTGATATCTCAATGCTTATACCAAACCTGAGACCCTTCCTATAGCATGAGATGTGATATCCAAATCCTTCCCATTCCAATCCTGAGACCCTTCCTATAGCATGAGATGTGATATCTCAATGCCTCTAATACCAAACATGAGATCCATTTTCTAACATGAAATGTGATATCCAACTCCTTCCCTTTCCAAACCTGAGAGCCTACCTATAGCATGAGATGTGATATCCAAGTCCTTCCCATTCCAATCCTTAGACCCTTCCTACAGCATGAGATGTGATATCTCAATGATTCTAATACCAAACCTGAGACCCGTCCTATAACATGAGATGGGATATCCAACTCCTTCCATTTCAATCCTGAGACACTTCCGATAGCAGAGATGTGATATCTCAATGCTTATACCAACCCTGAGACCCTTCCTCTAACATGAGATGTGGTATCCAACTCCTTCCCATTCCAAACATGAGACCCTTCCTATAGCAAGAATGTGATATCCATCTCCTTCCCATTCCAATCCTGAGACCATTCCTATAGCATGAGATGTGATATCTCAATGCTTCTAAAAGCAAACCTGTGATCCTCCCTATGACATGAGATGTGATATCCAGTTCCTTCCCATGCCAAACCGGAGACCCTTCCTACAGCATGTGATGTGATATCTCAATGCTTCTAATACCAAACGTGAGACCCGTCCTATAGCATGAGATGTGATATCCAACTCCTTCCCATCCCAATCCTGAGACACTTTCGATAGCAGAGATGTGATATCTCAATTCTTATACCAAACCTGAGACCCTTCCTATAACATGAAATGGGATATCCAACTCCTTCCCATTCCAAACCTGAGACCCTTCCGATAGCAGAGATGTGATATCTCAATGTCTCTAATACCAAACCTGAGATCCTTCCGATAGCATGAGATGTGATATCTCAATGCTTCTAATTCCAAACCTGAGATCCTTCCTATAACATGAGATGTGATATCCAAATCCTTCCCGTTCAAAAACTGAGACCCTTCCGATAGCATGAGATGTGATATCTCAATGCCTCTAATGCCAAACCTGAGATCCTTCCGATCGCATGAGATGTGATATCTCAATGCTTCTAATACCAAACCTGAAATCCTTCCTATAACATGAGATGTGATATCCAAATCCTTCCCCTTCCAAACCTGAGACCTTCCCTTTAGCATGAGATGTGATATCCAACTCATTCCCATTCCAATCCTGAGACCCTTCTGATAGCATGAGATGTGATATCTCAATGCCTCTAATACCAAACCTGAGATCCTACCTCTAACATGAAATGTGATATCCAACTCCATCCCTTTCCAAACCTGAGAGCCTTCCTATAGCATGAGATGTGATATCCAGGTCCTTCTCATTCCAATCCGGAGACCCTTCCTATAACATGAGATGTGATATCCAACTCCTTCTGATTCCAACCTAAGACCCTTCCTATAGCATGAGATTGGATATCCAACTCCTTCCAAATCCAATCCTGATACCCTTCCGATTGCATGGGATGTGATATCCCAATGCTTCTACCAAACCTGAGACCCATACTATGACATCAGATGTGATATCAAACTCCTTCCCATTCCAATCTTGAGACCCTTCCTATAGCTTGAGATGTGATATCCAACTCCTTCCCATTCCAATTCTGAGACCCTTCCTATACCATGAGACTTGATATCTCAATGCTTCTACCAAACCTGAGACACATACTATTGCATGAGATGTGATATCAAACTCCTTCCAATTCCAATCCTGAGACCCTTCCTATAGCATGAGATGTGATATCTCAATGCTTATACCAAACCTGAGACCCTTCCTATAGCATGAGATGTGATATCCCATTCCTTCCCATTCCAAAATGAGACCCTTCCTATAGCATGAGATGTGATGTCTGAATGCTTCTAATACCAAATCTGAGATCCTTCCTATAACACGAGATGTGATATCAAAATCCTTCCCCTTCCAAACCTGAGACCCTCCCTTTGGCATGAGATGTGATATCCAACTCCTTCCCATTCCAATCCTGAGACCCTTCCTACAGCATGAGATGTGATATCTCAATGATTCTAATAACAAACCCGAGACCCGTCCTATAACATGAGATGTGATATCCAACTCCTTCCCATTCCAATCCTGAGACCCTTCCTATAGCATGAGATGTGATATCTCAATGCTTATACAAAACCTGAGAACCTTCCTATAGCATGAGATGTGATATCCAAATCCTTCCCATTCCAATCCTGAGACCCTTCCTATAGCATGAGATGTGATATCTCAATGCCTCTAATACCAAAAATGAGATCCATCCTCTAACATGAAATGTGATATCCAACTCCTTCCCTTTCCAAACCTGAGAGCCTACCTATAGCATGAGATGTGATATCCAAGTCCTTCCCATTCCAATCCTTAGAACCTTCCTACAGCATGAGATGTGATATCTCAATGATTCTAATACCAAACCTGAGACCTGTCCTATAACATGAGATGGGATATCCAACTCCTTCCATTTCAATCCTGAGACACTTCCGATAGCAGAGATGTGATATCTCAATGCTGATACCAACCCTGAGACCCTTCCTATAACATGAGATGTGGTATCCAACTCCTTCCCCTTCCAAACCTGAGACCCTCCCTTTGGCATGAGATGTGATATCCAACTCCTTCCCATTCCAATCCTGAGACCCTTCTGATAGCATGAGATGTGATATCTAAATGCCTCTAATACCATACATGAGATCCTACTTCTAACATGAAATGTGATATCCAACTCCTTCCCCTTCCAAACCTGAGAGCCTTCCTATAACATGAGATGTGATATCGAAGTCCTTCCCATTCCAATCCTGAGACCCTTCCTATAGCATGAGATGTGATATCCAACTCCTTCCCATTCCAACCTGAGAACCTTCCTATAGCATGAGATGGGATATCCAACTACTTCCAAATCCAATCCTGATACCCTTCCGATAGCATGAGATGTGATATCCCAATGCTTCTACCAAACCTGAGACCCATACTATGGCATGAGATGTGATATCAAACTCCTTCCCATTCCAATCCCGAGACCCTTCCTATAGCTTGAGATGTGATATCCAACTCCTTCCCATTCCATCCTGAGACCCTTCCTATACCAGGAGACTTGCTATCTCAATGCTTCTAATACCAAACCTGACACCCGTCCTATAACATGAGTTGTGATATCCAAATCCTTCCCCTTCCAAACCTTAGACCCTCCCTATAGCATGAGATGTGATATCCAAGTCCTTCCCATTCCAATCCTGAGACCCTTCCTATAGCATGATGTGATATCTCAATGCTTCTAATACCAAAACTGAGACCCTTCCTATAACATGATATGGGATATCCAACTCCTTCCCATTCCAATCCTAAAACCCTTCCGATAGCAGAGATGTGATATCTCAATGCTTATACCAAACCTGAGACCCTTCCTATGGCATGAGATGTCATATACAACTCCTTCCCATTCCAATCCTGAGACCCTTCCTATAGCATGAGATGTGATATCTCAATGCTTATACCAAACCTGAGACCCTTCCTATAGCATGAGATGTGATATCCCATTCCTTCCCATTCCAAAATGAGACCCTTCCTATAGCATGAGATGTGATGTCTCAATGCTTCTAATACCAAATCTGAGATCCTTCCTATAACACGAGATGTGATATCAAAATCCTTCCCCTTCCAAACCTGAGACCCTCCCTTTGGCATGAGATGTGATATCCAACTCCTTCCCATTCCAATCCTGAGACCCTTCCTACAGCATGAGATGTGATATCTCAATGATTCTAATAACAAACCCGAGACCCGTCCTATAACATGAGATGTGATATCCAACTCCTTCCCATTCCAATCCTGAGACCCTTCCTATAGCATGAGATGTGATATCTCAATGCTTATACCAAACCTGAGACCCTTCCTATAGCATGAGATGTGATATCCAAATCCTTCCCATTCCAATCCTGAGGCCCTTCCTATAGCATGAGATGTGATATCTCAATGCCTCTAATACCAAACATGAGATCCATTTTCTAACATGAAATGTGATATCCAACTCCTTCCCTTTCCAAACCTGAGAGCCTACCTATAGCATGAGATGTGATATCCAAGTCCTTCCCATTCCAATCCTTAGACCCTTCCTACAGCATGAGATGTGATATCTCAATGATTCTAATACCAAACCTGAGACCCGTCCTATAACATGAGATGGGATATCCAACTCCTTCCATTTCAATCCTGAGACACTTCCGATAGCAGAGATGTGATATCTCAATGCTTATACCAACCCTGAGACCCTTCCTCTAACATGAGATGTGGTATCCAACTCCTTCCCATTCCAAACATGAGACCCTTCCTATAGCAAGAATGTGATATCCATCTCCTTCCCATTCCAATCCTGAGACCATTCCTATAGCATGAGATGTGATATCTCAATGCTTCTAAAAGCAAACCTGTGATCCTCCCTATGACATGAGATGTGATATCCAGTTCCTTCCCATGCCAAACCGGAGACCCTTCCTACAGCATGTGATGTGATATCTCAATGCTTCTAATACCAAACGTGAGACCCGTCCTATAGCATGAGATGTGATATCCAACTCCTTCCCATCCCAATCCTGAGACACTTTCGATAGCAGAGATGTGATATCTCAATTCTTATACCAAACCTGAGACCCTTCCTATAACATGAAATGGGATATCCAACTCCTTCCCATTCCAAACCTGAGACCCTTCCGATAGCAGAGATGTGATATCTCAATGTCTCTAATACCAAACCTGAGATCCTTCCGATAGCATGAGATGTGATATCTCAATGCTTCTAATTCCAAACCTGAGATCCTTCCTATAACATGAGATGTGATATCCAAATCCTTCCCGTTCAAAAACTGAGACCCTTCCGATAGCATGAGATGTGATATCTCAATGCCTCTAATGCCAAACCTGAGATCCTTCCGATCGCATGAGATGTGATATCTCAATGCTTCTAATACCAAACCTGAAATCCTTCCTATAACATGAGATGTGATATCCAAATCCTTCCCCTTCCAAACCTGAGACCTTCCCTTTAGCATGAGATGTGATATCCAACTCATTCCCATTCCAATCCTGAGACCCTTCTGATAGCATGAGATGTGATATCTCAATGCCTCTAATACCAAACCTGAGATCCTACCTCTAACATGAAATGTGATATCCAACTCCATCCCTTTCCAAACCTGAGAGCCTTCCTATAGCATGAGATGTGATATCCAGGTCCTTCTCATTCCAATCCGGAGACCCTTCCTATAACATGAGATGTGATATCCAACTCCTTCTGATTCCAACCTAAGACCCTTCCTATAGCATGAGATTGGATATCCAACTCCTTCCAAATCCAATCCTGATACCCTTCCGATTGCATGGGATGTGATATCCCAATGCTTCTACCAAACCTGAGACCCATACTATGACATCAGATGTGATATCAAACTCCTTCCCATTCCAATCTTGAGACACTTCCTATAGCTTGAGATGTGATATCCAACTCCTTCCCATTCCAATTCTGAGACCCTTCCTATACCATGAGACTTGATATCTCAATGCTTCTACCAAACCTGAGACACATACTATTGCATGAGATGTGATATCAAACTCCTTCCAATTCCAATCCTGAGAACCTTCCTATAACATGAGATGAGATATCCAAATCCTTCCCCTTCCAAACCTTAGACCCTTTCTTTATCATGAGATGTGATATCCAACTCCTTCCCATTCCAATCCTGAGACCCTTCCTATAGCATGAGATGTGATATCTCAATGCTTCTAATACCAAAACTGAGACCCTTCCTATAACATGATATGGGATATCCAACTCCTTCCCATTCCAATCCTAAAACCCTTCCGATAGCAGAGATGTGATATCTCAATGCTTATACCAAACCTGAGAACCTTCCTATGGCATGAGATGTCATATACAACTCCTTCCCATTCCAATCCTGAGACCCTTCCTATAGCATGAGATGTGATATCTCAATGCTTATACCAAACCCGAGACCCTTCCTATAGCATGAGATGTGATATCCCATTACTTCCCATTCCAAAATGAGACCCTTCCTATAGCAAGAGATGTGATGTCTGAATGCTTCTAATACCAAATCTGAGATCCTTCCTATAACACGAGATGTGATATCAAAATCCTTCCCCTTCCAAACCTGAGACCCTCCCTTTGGCATGAGATGTGATATCCAACTCCTTCCCATTCCAATCCTGAGACCCTTCCTACAGCATGAGATGTGATATCTCAATGATTCTAATAACAAACCCGAGACCCGTCCTATAACATGAGATGTGATATCCAACTCCTTCCCATTCCAATCCTGAGACCCTTCCTATAGCATGAGATGTGATATCTCAATGCTTATACCAAACCTGAGACCCTTCCTATAGCATGAGATGTTATATCCAAATCCTTCCCATTCCAATCCTGAGACCCTTCCTATAGCATGAGATGTGATATCTCAATGCCTCTAATACCAAAAATGAGATCCATCCTCTAACATGAAATGTGATATCCAACTCCTTCCCTTTCCAAACCTGAGAGCCTACGTATAGCATGAGATGTGATATCAAAGTCCTTCCCATTCCAATCTTTAGACCCTTCCTACAGCATGAGATGTGATATCTCAATGATTCTAATACCAAACCTGAGACCTGTCCTATAACATGAGATGGGATATCCAACTCCTTCCATTTCAATCCTGAGACACTTCCGATAGCAGAGATGTGATATCTCAATGCTGATACCAACCCTGAGACCCTTCCTATAACATGAGATGTGGTATCCAACTCCTTCCCCTTCCAAACCTGAGACCCTCCCTTTGGCATGAGATGTGATATCCAACTCCTTCCCATTCCAATCCTGAGACCCTTCTGATAGCATGAGATGTGATATCTCAATGCCTCTAATACCAAACCTGAGATCCTACCTCTAACATGAAATGTGATATCCAACTCCTTCCCCTTCCAAACCTGAGAGCCTTCCTATAACATGAGATGTGATATCGAAGTCCTTCCCATTCCAATCCTGAGACCCTTCCTATAGCATGAGATGTGATATCCAACTCCTTCCCATTCCAACCTGAGACCCTTCCTATAGCATGAGATGGGATATCCAACTACTTCCAAATCCAATCCTGATACCCTTCCGATAGCATGAGATGTGATATCCCAATGCTTCTACCAAACCTGAGACCCATACTATGGCATGAGATGTGATATCAAACTCGTTCCCATTCCAATCCCGAGACCCTTCCTATAGCTTGAGATGTGATATCCAACTCCTTCCCATTCCAATTCTGAGACCCTTCCTATACCAGGAGACTTGCTATCTCAATGCTTCTAATACCAAACCTGACACCCGTCCTATAACATGAGTTGTGATATCCAAATCTATCCCCTTCCAAACCTTAGACCCTTCCTTTATCATGAGATGTGATATCCAACTCCTTCCCATTCCAATCCTGAGACCCTTCCCATATCATGAGATTTGTTATCTCAATGCTTCTAATATCAAACTTGAGACCCTCCCTATAGCATGAGATGTGATATCCAAGTCCTTCCCATTCCAATCCTGAGGCCCTTCCTATAGCATGATGTGATATCTCAATGCTTCTAATACTAAAACTGAGACCCTTCCTATAACATGATATGGGATATCCAACTCCTTCCCATTCCAATACTAAAACCCTTCCGATAGCAGAGATGTGATATCTCAATGCTTATACCAAACCTGAGACCCTTCCTATGGCATGAGATGTCATATACAACTCCTTCCCATTCCAATCCTGAGACCCTTCCTATAGCATGAGATGTGATATCTCAATGCTTATACCAAACCTGAGACCCTTCCTATAGCATGAGATGTGATATCCCATTCCTTCCCATTCCAAAATGAGACCCTTCCTATAGCATGAGATGTGATGTCTCAATGCTTCTAATACCAAATCTGAGATCCTTCCTATAACACGAGATGTGATATCAAAATCCTTCCCCTTCCAAACCTGAGACCCTCCCTTTTTGCATGAGATGTGATATCCAACTTCTTCCCATTCCAATCCTGAGACCCTTCCTACAGCATGAGATGTGATATCTCAATGATTCTAATAACAAACCCGAGACCCGTCCTATAACATGAGATGTGATATCCAACTCATTCCCATTCCAATCCTGAGACCCTTCCTATAGCATGAGATGTGATATCTCAATGCTTATACCAAACCTGAGACCCTTCCTATAGCATGAGATGTGATATCCAAATCCTTCCCATTCCAATCCTGAGACCCTTCCTATAGCATGAGATGTGATATCTCAATGCCTCTAATACCAAACATGAGATCCATTTTCTAACATGAAATGTGATATCCAACTCCTTCCCTTTCCAAACCTGAGAGCCTACCTATAGCATGGGATGTGATATCCAAGTCCTTCCCATTCCAATCCTTAGACCCTTCCTACAGCATGAGATGTGATATCTCAATGATTCTAATACCAAACCTGAGACCCGTCCTATAACATGAGATGGGATATCCAACTCCTTCCATTTCAATCCTGAGACACTTCCGATAGCAGAGATGTGATATCTCAATGCTTATACCAACCCTGAGACCCTTCCTCTAACATGAGATGTGGTATCCAACTCCTTCCCATTCCAAACATGAGACCCTTCCTATAGCAAGAATGTGATATCCATCTCCTTCCCATTCCAATCCTGAGACCATTCCTATAGCATGAGATGTGATATCTCAATGCTTCTAATAGCAAACCTGTGATCCTTCCTATGACATGAGATGTGATATCCAATTCCTTCCCATGCCAAACCGGAGACCCTTCCTAGAGCATGTGATGTGATATCTCAATGCTTCTAATACCAAACCTGAGACCCGTCCTATAGCATGAGATGTGATATCCAACTCCTTCCCATCCCAATCCTGAGACACTTTTGATAGCAGAGATGTGATATCTCAATTCTTATACCAAACCTGAGACCCTTCCTATAACATGAAATGGGATATCCAACTCCTTCCCATTCCAAACCTGAGACCCTTCCGATAGCAGAGATGTGATATCTCAATGTCTCTAATACCAAACCTGAGATCCTTCCGATAGCATGAGATGTGATATCTCAATGCTTCTAATACCAAACCTGAGATCCTTCCTATAACATGAGATGTGATATCCAAATCCTTCCCGTTCCAAAACTGAGACCCTTCCGATAGCATGAGATGTGATATCTCAAAGCCTCTAATACCAAACCTGAGATCCTTCGGATAGCATGAGATGTGATATCTCAATGCTTCTAATACCAAACCTGAAATCCTTCCTATAACATGAGATGTGATATCCAAATCCTTCCCCTTCCAAACCTGAGACCCTTCCTATGGCATGAGATGTCATATACAACTCCTTCCCATTCCAATCCTGAGACCCTTCCTATAGCATGAGATGTGATATCTCAATGCTTATACCAAACCTGAGACCCTTCCTATAGCATGAGATGTGATATCCCATTCCTTCCCATTCCAAAATGAGACCCTTCCTATAGCATGAGATGTGATGTCTCAATGCTTCTAATACCAAATCTGAGATCCTTCCTATAACACGAGATGTGATATCAAAATCCTTCCCCTTCCAAACCTGAGACCCTCCCTTTGGCATGAGATGTGATATCCAACTTCTTCCCATTCCAATCCTGAGACCCTTCCTACAGCATGAGATGTGATATCTCAATGATTCTAATAACAAACCCGAGACCCGTCCTATAACATGAGATGTGATATCCAACTCATTCCCATTCCAATCCTGAGACCCTTCCTATAGCATGAGATGTGATATCTCAATGCTTATACCAAACCTGAGACCCTTCCTATAGCATGAGATGTGATATCCAAATCCTTCCCATTCCAATCCTGAGACCCTTCCTATAGCATGAGATGTGATATCTCAATGCCTCTAATACCAAACATGAGATCCATTTTCTAACATGAAATGTGATATCCAACTCCTTCCCTTTCCAAACCTGAGAGCCTACCTATAGCATGGGATGTGATATCCAAGTCCTTCCCTTTCCAATCCTTAGACCCTTCCTACAGCATGAGATGTGATATCTCAATGATTCTAATACCAAACCTGAGACCCGTCCTATAACATGAGATGGGATATCCAACTCCTTCCATTTCAATCCTGAGACACTTCCGATAGCAGAGATGTGATATCTCAATGCTTATACCAACCCTGAGACCCTTCCTCTAACATGAGATGTGGTATCCAACTCCTTCCCATTCCAAACATGAGACCCTTCCTATAGCAAGAATGTGATATCCATCTCCTTCCCATTCCAATCCTGAGACCATTCCTATAGCATGAGATGTGATATCTCAATGCTTCTAATAGCAAACCTGTGATCCTTCCTATGACATGAGATGTGATATCCAATTCCTTCCCATGCCAAACCGGAGACCCTTCCTAGAGCATGTGATGTGATATCTCAATGCTTCTAATACCAAACCTGAGACCCGTCCTATAGCATGAGATGTGATATCCAACTCCTTCCCATCCCAATCCTGAGACACTTTTGATAGCAGAGATGTGATATCTCAATTCTTATACCAAACCTGAGACCCTTCCTATAACATGAAATGGGATATCCAACTCCTTCCCATTCCAAACCTGAGACCCTTCCGATAGCAGAGATGTGATATCTCAATGTCTCTAATACCAAACCTGAGATCCTTCCGATAGCATGAGATGTGATATCTCAATGCTTCTAATACCAAACCTGAGATCCTTCCTATAACATGAGATGTGATATCCAAATCCTTCCCGTTCCAAACCTGAGACCCTTCCGATAGCATGAGATGTGATATCTCAAAGCCTCTAATACCAAACCTGAGATCCTTCGGATAGCATGAGATGTGATATCTCAATGCTTCTAATACCAAACCTGAAATCCTTCCTATAACATGAGATGTGATATCCAAATCCTTCCCCTTCCAAACCCGAGACCTTCCCTTTAGCATGAGATGTGATATGCAACTCGTTCCCATTCCAATCCTGAGACCATTCTGATAGCATGAGATGTGATATCTCAATGCCTCTAATACCAAACCTGAGATCCTACCTCTAACATGAAATGTGATATCCAACTCCTTCCCTTTCCAAACCTGAGAGCCTTCCTATAGCATGAGATGTGATATCCAAGTTCTTCTCATTCCAATCCGGAGACCCTTCCTATAACATGAGATGTGATATCCAACTCCTTCTGATTCCAACCTGAGACCCTTCCTATAGCATGAGATTGGATATCCAACTCCTTCCAAATCCAATCCTGATACCCTTCCGATTGCATGAGATGTGATATCCCAATGCTTCTACCAAACCTGAGACCCATACTATGACATCAGATGTGATATCAAACTCCTTCCCATTCCAATCTTGAGACCCTTCCTATAGCTTGAGATGTGATATCCAACTCCTTCCCATTCCAATTCTGAGACCCTTCCTATACCATGAGACTTGATATCTCAATGCTTCTACCAAACCTGAGAACCATACTATTGCATGAGATGTGATATCAAACTCCTTCCAATTCCAATCCTGAGAACCTTCCTATAACATGAGATGAGATATCCAAATCCTTCCCCTTCCAAACCTTAGACCCTTTCTTTATCATGAGAAGTGATATCCAACTCCTTCCCATTCCAATCCTGAAACCCTTCCTACACCATGAGATGTGATATCTGAATGCTTCTAATACCAAACCTGAGACCCATCCTATAACATGAGATGTGATATCCAAATCCTTCCCCTTCCAAACCTGAGACCCTTCCTTTAGCATGAGATGTGATATCCAGCTCCTTCTCATTCCAATCCTGAGACCCTTCCGATAGCATGAGATGTGATATCTCAATGCTTCTAATAACAAAACTGCGACCCTCCCTATAGCATGAGATGTGATATCTAAGTCCTTCCCATTCCAATCCTGAGACCCTTCAGATAGCAGAGATGTGATATCTCAATGCTTATACCAAACCTGAGACCCTTCCTATGGCATGAGATGTGATATCCAACTCCTTCCCATTCCAATCCTGAGACCCCTCCTATAGCATGAGATGGGATATCTCAATGCTTCTACCAAACCTGTCACCATTCCTTTAGCATGAGATGTGATATCCAACTCCTTCCCATTCCAATCCTGAGACCCTTACTATAGCATGAGATGTGATATCTCAATGCTTCTAATACCAAACCTGAGATCCTTCCTATAACATGAGATGTGATATCCAAATCCTTCCCCTTCCAAACCTGAGACCCTCCCTTTAGCATGAGATGTGATATCCAACTCCTTCCCATTCCAATCCTGAGACCGTTCTGATAGCATGAGATGTGATATCTCAATGCCTCTAATACCAAACCTGAGATCCTTCCGATAGCATGAGATGTGATATCTCAATGCTTCTAATACCAAACCTGAAATCCTTCCTATAACATGAGATGTGATATCCAAATCCTTCCCCTTCCAAACCTGAGACCTTCCCTTTAGCATGAGATGTGACATCCAACTCGTTCCCATTCCAATCCTGAGACCCTTCTGATAGCATGAGATGTGATATCTCAATGCCTCTAATACCAAACCTGAGATCCTACCTCTAACATGAAATGTGATATCCAACTCCTTCCCTTTCCAAACCTGAGAGCCTTCCTATAGCATGAGATGTGATATCCAAGTCCTTCTCATTCCAATCCGGAGACCCTTCCTATAACATGAGATGTGATATCCAACTCCTTCTGATTCCAACCTGAGACCCTTCCTATAGCATGAGATTGGATATCCAACTCCTTCCAAATCCAATCCTGATACCCTTCCGATTGCATGAGATGTGATATCCCAATGCTTCTACCAAACCTGAGACCCATACTATGACATCAGATGTGATATCAAACTCCTTCCCCTTCCAATCTTGAGACCCTTCCTATAGCTTGAGATGTGATATCCAACTCCTTCCCATTCCAATTCTGAGACCCTTCCTATACCATGAGACTTGATATCTCAATGCTTCTACCAAACCTGAGACCCATACTATTGCATGAGATGTGATATCAAACTCCTTCCAATTCCAATCCTGAGAACCTTCCTATAACATGAGATGAGATATCCAAATCCTTCCCCTTCCAAACCTTAGACCCTTTCTTTATCATGAGATGTGATATCCAACTCCTTCCCATTCCAATCCTTAGACCCTTCTGATAGCATGAGATGTGATATCTCAATGCCTCTAATACCAAACCTGAGATCCTACCTCTAACATGAAATGTGATATCCAAGTCCTTCCCCTTCCAAACCTGAGAGCCTTCCTATAACATGAGATGTGATATCGAAGTCCTTCCCATTCCAATCCTGAGACCCTTCCTATAACATGAGATGTGATATCCAACTCCTTCCCATTCCAACCTGAGACCCTTCCTATAGCATGAGATGGGATATCCAACTACTTCCAAATCCAATCCTGATACCCTTCCGATAGCATGAGATGTGATATCCCAATGCTTCTACCAAACCTGAGACCCATACTATGACATGAGATGTGATATCCAATTCCTTCCCATTCCAAACCGGAGACCCTTCCTACAGCATGTGATGTGATATCTCAATGCTCTAATACCAAAACTGAGACCCGTCCTATAGCATGAGATGTGATATCCAACTCCTTCCCATCCCAATCCTGAGACACTTTCGATAGCAGAGATGTGATATCTCAATTCTTATACCAAACCTGAGACCCTTCCTATAACATGAAATGGGATATCCAACTCCTTCCCATTCCAAACCTGAGACCCTTCCGATAGCAGAGATGTGATATCTCAATGTCTCTAATGCCAAACCTGAGATCCTTCCGATAGCATGATATGTGATATCACAATGCTTCTAATACCAAACCTGAGATCCTTCCTATAACATGAGATGTGATATCCAAATCCTTCCCGTTCCAAACCTGAGACCCTTCCGATAGCATGAGATGTGATATCTCAATGCCTCTAATACCAAACCTGAGATCATTCTGATAGCATGAGATGTGATAGCTCAATGCTTCTAATACCAAACCTGAAATCCTTCCTATAACATGAGATGTGATATCCAAATCCTTCCCCTTCGAAACCTGAGACCTTCCCTTTAGCATGAGATGTGACATCAAACTCGTTCCCATTCCAATCCTGAGACCCTTCTGATAGCATGAGATGTGATATCTCAATGCCTCTAATACCAAACCTGAGATCCTACCTCTAACATGAAATGTGATATCCAACTCCTTCCCTTTCCCAACCTGAGAGCCTTCCTATAGCATGAGATTTGATATCCAAGTCCTTCTCATTCCAATCCGGAGACCCTTCCTATAACATGAGATGTGATATCCAACTCCTTCTGATTCCAACCTGAGACCCTTCCTATAGCATGAGATTGGATATCCAACTCCTTCCAAATCCAATCCTGATACCCTTCCGATAGCATGAGATGTGATATCCCAATGCTTCTACAAAACCTGACACCAATACTATGACATCAGATGTGATATCAAACTGCTTCCCATTCCAATCTTGAGACCCTTCCTATATCTTGAGATGTGATATCCAACTCCTTCCCATTCCAATCCTGAGACCCTTCCTATAGCATGAGATGTGATATCTCAATGCTTATACCAAACCTGAGACCGTTCCTATAGCATGAGATGTGATATCCCATTCCTTCCCATCCCAAAATGAGACCCTTCCTATAGCATGAGATGTGATGTCTGAATGCTTCTAATACCAAATCTGAGATCCTTCCTATAACACGAGATGTGATATCAAAATCCTTCCCCTTCCAAACCTGAGACCCTCCCTTTGGCATGAGATGTGATATCCAACTCCTTCCCATTCCAATCCTGAGACCCTTCCTACAGCATGAGATGTGATATCTCAATGATTCTAATAACAAACCCGAGACCCGTCCTATAACATGAGATGTGATATCCAACTCCTTCCCATTCCAATCCTGAGACCCTTCCTATAGCATGAGATGTGATATCTCAATGCTTATACCAAACCTGAGACCCTTCCTATAGCATGAGATGTGATATCCAAATCCTTGCCATTCCAATCCTGAGACCCTTCCTATAGCATGAGATGTGATATCTCAATGCCTCTAATACCAAAAATGAGATCCATCCTCTAACATGAAATGTGATATCCAACTCCTTCCCTTTCCAAACCTGAGAGCCTACCTATAGCATGAGATGTGATATCCAAGTCCTTCCCATTCCAATCCTTAGACCCTTCCTACAGTATGAGATGTGATATCTCAATGATTCTAATACCAAACCTGAGACCTGTCCTATAACATGAGATGGGATATCCAACTCCTTCCATTTCAATCCTGAGACACTTCCGATAGCAGAGATGTGATATCTCAATGCTGATACCAACCCTGAGACCCTTCCTATAACATGAGATGTGGTATCCAACTCCTTCCCCTTCCAAACCTGAGACCCTCCCTTTGGCATGAGATATGATATCCAACTCCTTCCCATTCCAATCCTGAGACCCTTCTGATAGCATGAGATGTGATATCTCAATGCCTCTAATACCAAACCTGAGATCCTACCTCTAACATGAAATGTGATATCCAACTCCTTCCCCTTCCAAACCTGAGAGCCTTCCTATAACATGAGAAGTGATATCGAAGTCCTTCCCATTCCAATCCTGAGACCCTTCCTATAGCATGAGATGTGATATCCAACTCCTTCCCATTCCAACCTGAGACCCTTCCTATAGCATGAGATGGGATATCCAACTACTTCCAAATCCAATCCTGATACCCTTCCGATAGCATGAGATGTGATATCCCAATGCTTCTACCAAACCTGAGACCCATACTATGGCATGAGATGTGATATCAAACTCCTTCCCATTCCAATCCCGAGACCCTTCCTATAGCTTGAGATGTGATATCCAACTCCTTCCCATTCCATCCTGAGACCCTTCCTATACAAGGAGACTTGCATCTCAATGCTTCTAATACCAAACCTGACACCCGTCCTATAACATGAGTTGTGATATCCAAATCCTTCCCCTTCCAAACCTTAGACCCTTCCTTTATCATGAGATGTGATATCCAACTCCTTCCCATTCCAATCCTGAGAGACTTCCCATATCATGAGATTGTTATCTCAATGCTTCTAATATCAAACTTGAGACCCTCCCTATAGCATGAGATGTGATATCCAAGTCCTTCCCATTCCAATCCTGAGACCCTTCCTGTAGCATGATGTGATATCTCAATGCTTCTAATACCAAAACTGAGACCCTTCCTATAACATGATATGTGATATCCAACTCCTTCCCATTCCAATCCTAAAACCCTTCCGATAGCAGAGATGTGATATCTCAATGCTTATACCAAACCTGAGACCCTTCCTATGGCATGAGATGTCATATACAACTCCTTCCCATTCCAATCCTGAGACCCTTCCTATAGCATGAGATGTGATATCTCAATGCTTATACCAAACCTGAGACCCTTCCTATAGCATGAGATGTGATATCCCATTCCTTCCCATTCCAAAATGAGACCCTTCCTATAGCATGAGATGTGATATCAAAATCCTTCCCCTTCCAAACCTGAGACCCTCCCTTTGGCATGAGATGTGATATCCAACTCCTTCCCATTCCAATCCTGAGACCCTTCCTACAGCATGAGATGTGATATCTCAATGATTCTAATAACAAACCCGAGACCCGTCCTATAACATGAGATGTGATATCCAACTCCTTCCCATTCCAATCCTGAGACCCTTCCTATAGCATGAGGTGTGATATCTCAATGCTTATACCAAACCTGAGACCCTTCCTATAGCATGAGATGTGATATCCAAATCCTTCCCATTCCAATCCTGAGACCCTTCCTATAGCATGAGATGTGATATCTCAATGCCTCTAATACCAAACATGAGATCCATTTTCTAACATGAAATGTGATATCCAACTCCTTCCCTTTCCAAACCTGAGAGCCTACCTATAGCATGAGATGTGATATCCAAGTCCTTCCCATTCCAATCCTTAGACCCTTCCTACAGCATGAGATGTGATATCTCAATGATTCTAATACCAAACCTGAGACCCATCCTATAACATGAGATGGGATATCCAACTCCTTCCATTTCAATCCTGAGACACTTCCGATAGCAGAGATGTGATATCTCAATGCTTATACCAACCGTGAGACCCTTCCTCTAACATGAGATGTGGTATCCAACTCCTTCCCATTCCAAACATGAGACCCTTCCTATAGCAAGAATGTGATATCCATCTCCTTCCCATTCCAATCCTGAGACCATTCCTATAGCATGAGATGTGATATCTCAATGCTTCTAATAGCAAACCTGTGATCCTTCCTATGACATGAGATGTGATATCCAATTCCTTCCCATGCCAAACCGGAGACCCTTCCTACAGCATGTGATGTGATATCTCAATGCTTCTAATACCAAACCTGAGACCCGTCCTATAGCATGAGATGTGATATCCAACTCCTTCCCATCCCAATCCTGAGACACTTTCGATAGCAGAGATGTGATATCTCAATTCTTATACCAAACCTGAGACCCTTCCTATAACATGAAATGGGATATCCAACTCCTTCCCATTCCAAACCTGAGACCCTTCCGATAGCAGAGATGTGATATCTCAATGTCTCTAATACCAAACCTGAGATCCTTCCGATAGCATGAGATGTGATATCTCAATGCTTCTAATACCAAACCTGAGATCCTTCCTATAACATGAGATGTGATATCCAAATCCTTCCCGTTCCAAAACTGAGACCCTTCCGATAGCATGAGATGTGATATCTCAATGCCTCTAATACCAAACCTGAGATCCTTCCGATCGCATGAGATGTGATATCTCAATGCTTCTAATACCAAACCTGAAATCCTTCCTATAACATGAGATGTGATATCCAAATCCTTCCCCTTCCAAACCTGAGACCTTCCCTTTAGCATGAGATGTGATATCCAACTCGTTCCCATTCCAATCCTGAGACCCTTCTGATAGCATGAGATGTGATATCTCAATGCCTCTAATACCAAACCTGAGATCCTACCTCTAACATGAAATGTGATATCCAACTCCTTCCCTTTCCAAACCTGAGATCCTTCCTATAGCATGAGATGTGATATCTAAGTCCTTCTCATTCCAATCCGGAGACCCTTCCTATAACATGAGATGTGATATCCAACTCCTTCTGATTCCAACCTAAGACCCTTCCTATAGCATGAGATTGGATATCCAACTCCTTCCAAATCCAATCCTGATACCCTTCCGATTGCATGGGATGTGATATCCCAATGCTTCTACCAAACCTGAGACCCATACTATGACATCAGATGTGATATCAAACTCCTTCCCATTCCGATCTTGAGACCCTTCCTATAGCTTGAGATGTGATATCCAACTCCTTCCCATTCCAATTCTGAGACCCTTCCTATACCATGAGACTTGATATCTCAATGCTTCTACCAAACCTGAGACCCATACTATTGCATGAGATGTGATATCAAACTCCTTCCAATTCCAATCCTGAGAACCTTCCTATAACATGAGATGAGATATCCAAATCCTTCCCCTTCCAAACCTGAGACCCTCCCTTTGGCATGAGATGTGATATCCAACTCCTTCCCATTCCAATCCTGAGACCCTTCCTACAGCATGAGATGTGATATCTCAATGATTCTAATAACAAACCCGAGACCCGTCCTATAACATGAGATGTGATATCCAACTCCTTCCCATTCCAATCCTGAGACCCTTCCTATAGCATGAGATGTGATATCTCAATGCTTATACCAAACCTGAGACCCTTCCTATAGCATGAGATGTTATATCCAAATCCTTCCCATTCCAATCCTGAGACCCTTCCTATAGCATGAGATGTGATATCTCAATGCCTCTAATACCAAAAATGAGATCCATCCTCTAACATGAAATGTGATATCCAACTCCTTCCCTTTCCAAACCTGAGAGCCTACGTATAGCATGAGATGTGATATCCAAGTCCTTCCCATTCCAATCCTTAGACCCTTCCTACAGCATGAGATGTGATATCTCAATGATTCTAATACCAAACCTGAGACCTGTCCTATAACATGAGATGGGATATCCAACTCCTTCCATTTCAATCCTGAGACACTTCCGATAGCAGAGATGTGCTATCTCAATGCTGATACCAACCCTGAGACCCTTCCTATAACATGAGATGTGGTATCCAACTCCTTCCCCTTCCAAACCTGAGACCCTCCCTTTGGCATGAGATGTGATATCCAACTCCTTCCCATTCCAATCCTGAGACCCTTCTGATAGCATGAGATGTGATATCTCAATGCCTCTAATACCAAACCTGAGATCCTACCTCTAACATGAAATGTGATATCCAACTCCTTCCCCTTCCAAACCTGAGAGCCTTCCTATAACATGAGATGTGATATCGAAGTCCTTCTGATATCCAACTTCTTCCCATTCCAATCCTGAGACCCTTCTTATAGCATGAGATGTGATATCTCAATGCTTCTAATACCAAACCTGAGATCCTTCCTATAACATGAGATGTGATATCCAAATCCTTCCCCTTCCAAACCTGAGACCCTCCCTTTAGCATGAGATGTGATATCCTACTCCTTCCCTTTCCAAACGTGAGACCCTCCCTATAGCATGAGATGTGATATCCAACTCCTTCCCATTCCAATCCTGAGACCCTTCCTATAGCATGAGATGTGATATCTCAATGCTTATACCAAACCTGAGACCCTTCCTATAGCATGAGATGTGATATCGAACTCCTTCCCATTCCAATCCTGAGACCCTTCCTATAACATGAGATTTGATGTCTCAATGCTTCTAATACCAAACCTGAGATCCTTCCTATGGCATGTGATGTCATATAAAACTCCTTCCCATTCCAATCCTAAGACCCTTCCTATAGCATGAGATGTGATATCCAACTCCTTCCCATTCCAATCCTGAGACCCTTCTGAGAGCATGAGATGTGATATCTCAATGCTTCTAATACCAAACCTGAGATCCTTCCGATAGCATGAGATGTGATATCTCAATTCTTCTAATACCAAACCTGAGATCCTTCCTATAACACGAGATGTGATATCCAAATCCTTCCCCTTCCAAACCTGAGACCCTTCCTATAGCATGATATGGGATATCCAACTCCTTCCCAATCCAATCCTGAGACCCTTCTGATAGCATGAGATGTGATATCTCAATGCTTCTACCAAACCTGAGACCCTTCCTATGGCATGAGATGTGATTTCAAACTCCTTCCCATTCGAAATCTGAGTCCCTTCATATAGCATGAGATGTGATATCCAACTCCTTCCCATTCCAATCTGAGACCCTTCCTATAGCATGAGATGTGACATCTCAATGCTTCTAATACCAAACCTGAGACCCTTCCTATAGCCCGAGATGGGATAGCCAACTCCTTCCCATTCCAATCCTGAGACACTTCCGATAGCAGAGATGTGATATCTCAATGCTTATACCAAACCTGAGACCCTTCCTATAACATGAGATGTGATATCCAACTCCTTCCCGTTCCAAACCTGAGACCCTTCCTATAGCATATGTGGTATCCAACTCCTTCCCATTCCAAACATGAGACCCTTCCTATAGCAAGAATGTAATATCCAACTCCTTCCCATTCCAATCCTGAGACCATGCCTATAGCATGAGATGTGATATCTCAATGCTTCCAATACCAAACCTGAGATCCTTGCTATGACATGAGATGTGATATCCAATTCCTTCCCATTCCAAACCTGAAACTCTTCCTACAGCATGCAATGTGATATCTCAATGCTTCTAATACCAAACCTGAGACCCGTCCTATAACATGAGATGGGATTTCCAACTCCTTCCCGTTCCAAACCTGAGACCCTTCCTATAGTATGAGATGTGATATCCAACTCCTTCCCATCCCAATCCTGAGACACTTCCGATAGCAGAGATGTTATATCTCAATGCTTATACCAAACCTGAGACCCTTCCTATGGCATGAGATGTGATATCCAACTCCTTCCCATTCCAATCCTGAGACCCTTCCTATAGCATGAGATGCGATATCTCAATGCTTCTAATACCAAACCTGGACCCTTCCTATAGCATGAGATGTGATATCAAACTCCGTCCCATTCCAATCCTGCGTCCCTTCCTATAGCATGAGATTTGATATCTCAATGTTTCTACTACCAAACCTGAGACCCTTCCTATAACATGAGACGTGATATCCAACTCCTTCCCATTCCAATCCTGAGACTCTTCCTATAGCATGAGATGTGATATCCGACTCCTTCCCATTCCAATCCTCAGACACTTCCTATAGCATGAGATGTGATAACTCAATGCTTCTAATACCAAACCTGAGACCCTTCCTATAGCATGAGATGTGATATCCGACTCCTTCCCATTCCAATCCTCAGACACTTCCTATAGCATGAGATGTGATAACTCAATGCTTCTAATACCAAACCTGAGACCCTTCCTATGGCATGAGATTTGATATCAAACTCCTTCCCAATCCAATCCTGAGACCCTTCCTATAGCATGAGATATGATATCCAACTCCTTCCCATTCCAATCCTGAAACCCTTCCTACACCATGAGATGTGATATCTTAATGCTTCTAATACCAAACCTGAGACCCGTCCTATAACATGAGATGTGATATCCAAATCCTTCCCCTTCCAAACCTGAGACCCTTCCTTTAGCATGAGATGTGATATCCAGCTCCTTCTCATTCCAATCCTGAGACCCTTCCGATAGCATGAGATGTGATATCTCAATGCTTCTAATATCAAAACTGAGACCCTCCCTATAGCATGAGATGTGATATCTAAGTCCTTCCCATTCCAATCCTGAGACCCTTCGGATAGCAGAGATGTGATATCTCAATGCTTATACCAAACCTGAGACCCTTCCTATAGCATGAGATATGATATCCAACTCCTTCCCATTCCAACCCTGAAACCCTTCCTATACCATGAGATGTGATATCTTAATGCTTCTAAAACCAAACGTGAGACCCGTCCTATAACATGAGATGTGATATCCAAATCCTTCCCCTTCCAAACCTGAGACCCTTCCTTTAGCATGAGATGTGATATCCAGCTCCTTCTCATTCCAATCCTGAGACCCTTCCTATAGCATGAGATGCGATATCCAACTACTTCCAAATCCAATCCTGATACCCTTTCGATAGCATGAGATGTGATATCTCAATGCCTCTAATACCAAACCTGAGATCCTTCCGATAGCATGAGATGCGATATCTCAATGCTTGTAATACCAAACCTGATTTCCTTCCTATAACATGAGATGTGATATCAAAATCCTTCCCCTTCCAAACCTGAGACCCTCCCTTTAGCATGAGATGTGATATCCAACTCCTTCCCATTCCAATCCTGAGACCCTTCTGATAGCATGAGATGTGATATCTCAATGCCTCTAATACCAAACCTGAGATCCTACCTCTAACATGAAATGTGATATCCCACTCCCTCCCTTTCCAAACGTGAGACCCTCCCTATAGCATGAGATGTGATATCCAACTACTTCCCATTCCAATCCTGAGACCCTTCCTATAGCATGAGATGTGATATCTCAATGCTTATACCAAACCTGAGACCCTTCCTATAGCATGAGATGTGATATCCAACTCCTTCCCATTCCAATCCTGAGATCCTTCCTATAACATGAGATGTGATGTCTCAATGCTTCTAATACCAGACCTGAGATCCTTCCTATGGCATGAGATGTGATATCCAACTCCTTCCCATTCCAATCCTGAGAGCCTTCCTATAGCATGAGATGTGATATCTCAAAGCTTCTAATACCAAACCTGAGATCCTTCCTATAACATGAGATGTGATATCCAAATCCTTCCCCTTCCAAACCTGAGACCCTCCCTTTAGCATGAGATGTGATATCTCAATGCTTCTAATACCAAACCTGATTTCCTTCCTATAACATGAGATGTGATATCAAAATCCTTCCCCTTCCAAACCTGAGACCCTCCCTTTAGCATGAGATGTGATATCCAACTCCTTCCCATTCCAATCCTGAGACCCTTCTGATAGCATGAGATGTGATATCTCAATGCCTCTAATACCAAACCTGAGATCCTACCTCTAACATGAAATGTGATATCCTACTCCTTTCCTTTCCAAACGTGAGACCCTCCCTATAGCATGAGATGTGATATCCAAATACTTCCCATTCCAATCCTGAGACCCTTCCTATAGCATGAGATGTGATATCTCAATGCTTATACCAAACCTGAGACCCTTCCTATAGCATGAGATGTGATATCCAACTCCTTCCCATTCCAATCCTTTAACCTTTCCTATAACATGAGATGTGATGTCTCAATGCTTCTAATACCAAACCTGAGATCCTTCCTATGGCATGAGATGTGATATCCAACTCCTTCCCATTCCAACCTGAGACCCTTCCTATAGCATGAGATGTGATATCCAACTCCTTCCCATTCCAATCCTGAGACCCTTCTGATAGCATGAGATGTGATATCTCAATGCTTCTAATACCAAACCTGAGATCCTTCCGATAACATGAGATGTGATATCTCAATTCTTCTAATACCAAACCTGAGATCCTTCCTATAACACGAGATGTGATATCCAAATACTTCCCCTTCCAAACCTGAGACCCTCCCTTTGGCATGAGATGTGATATCCAACTCCTTCCCATTCCAATCCTTAGAGTCTTCTGATAGCATGAGATGTGATATCTCAATGCCTCTAATACCAAACCTGAGATCCTACCTCTAACATGAAATGTGATATCCAACTCCTTCCCCTTCCAAACCTGAGAGCCTTCCTATAACATGAGATGTGATATCGAAGTCCTTCCCATTCCAATCCTGAGACCCTTCCTATAACATGAGATGTGATACCCAGCACCTTCCCATTCCAACCTGAGACCCTTCCTATAGCATGAGATGGGATATCCAACTACTTCCAAATCCAATCCTGATACCCTTCCGATAGCATGAGATGTGATATCTCAATGCTTCTAATACCAAACCTGAGATCCTTCCTATAACATGAGATGTGATATCCAAATCCTTCCCCTTCCAAACCTGAGACCCTCCCTTTAGCATGAGATGTGATATCCAACTCCTTCCCATTCCAATCCTGAGACCCTTCTGATAGCATGAGATGTGATATCTCAATGCCTCTAATACCAAACCTGAGATCCTACCTCTAACATGAAATGTGATATCCTACTCCTTCCCTTTCCAAACCTGAGACCCTCCCTTTAGCGTGAGATGTGATGTCCAACTCCTTCCCATTCCAATCCTGAGACCCTTCCTATAGAATGAGATGTGATATCTCAATGCTTATACCAAACCTGAGACCCTTCCTATAGCATGAGATGTGATATCCAACTCCTTCCCATTCCAATCCTGAGACCCTTCCTATAACATGAGATGTGATGTCTCAATGCTTCTAATACCAAACCTGAGATCCTTCCTATGGCATGTGATGTCATATAAAACTCCTTCCCATTCCAATCCTGAGACCCTTCCTATAGCATGAGATGTGATATCCAACTCCTTCCCATTCCAATCCTGAGACCCTTCTGAGAGCATGAGATGTGATATCTCAATTCTTCTAATACCAAACCTGAGATCCTTCCTATAACACGAGATGTGATATCCAAATCCTTCCCCTTCCAAACCTGAGACCCTCCCTTTGGCATGAGATGTGATATCCAACTCCTTCCCATTCCAACCCTGAGACCCTTCTGATAGCATGAGATGTGATATCTCAATGCCTCTAACAAACCTGAGATCCTACCTCTAACATGAAATGTGATATCCAACTCCTTCCCATTCCAATCCTGAGACCCTTCCTATAGCATGAGACGTGATATCTCAATGCTTCTAATACCAAACCTGAGACCCTTCCTATAGCATGATATGGGATATCCAACTCCTTCCCAATCCAATCCTGAGACCCTTCTGATAGCATGAGATGTGATATCTCAATGCTTCTACCAAACCTGAGACCCATCCTATGGCATGAGATGTGATATCAAACTCCTTCCCATTCGAATCCTGAGTCCCTTCATATAGCATGAGATGTGATATCCAACTCCTTCCCATTCCAATCTGAGACCCTTCCTATAGCATGAGATGTGACATCTCAATGCTTCTAATACCAAACCTGAGACCCTTCCTATAGCCCGAGATGGGATATCCAACTCCTTCCCATTCCAATCCTGAGACACTTCCGATAGCAGAGATGTGATATCTCAATGCTTATACCAAACCTGAGACCCTTCCTATAACATGAGATGTGATATCCAACTCCTTCCCGTTCCAAACCTGAGACCCTTCCTATAGCATATGTGCTATCCAACTCCTTCCCATTCCAAACATGAGACCCTTCCTATAGCAAGAATGTAATATCCAACTCCTTCCCATTCCAATCCTGAGACCATGAATATAGCATGAGATGTGATATCTCAATGCTTCCAATACCAAACCTGAGATCCTTGCTATGACATGAGATGTGATATCCAATTCCTTCCCATTCCAAACCTGAAACCCTTCCTACAGCATGCGATGTGATATCTCAATGCTTCTAATACCAAACCTGAGACCCGTCCTATAACATGAGATGGAATATCCAACTCCTTCCCGTTCCAAACCTGAGACCCTTCCTATAGTATGAGATGTGATTCCAACTCCTTCCCATCCCAATCCTGAGACACTTCTGATAGCAGAGATGTTATATCTCAATGCTTATACCAAACCTGAGACCCTTCCTATGGCATGAGATGTGAGATCCAACTCCTTCCCATTCCAATCCTGAGACCCTTCCTATAGCATGAGATGCGATATCTCAATGCTTCTAATACCAAACCTGGACCCTTCCTATAGCATGAGATGTGATATCAAACTCCGTCCCATTCCAATCCTGCGTCCCTTCCTATAGCATGAGATTTGATATCTCAATGTTTCTACTGCCAAACCTGAGACCCTTCCTATAACATGAGAGGTGATATCCAACTCCTTCCCATTCCAATCCTGAGACTCTTCCTATAGCATGAGATGTGATATCTCAATGCTTCTACCAAACCTGAGACCCTTCCTATAGCATGAGATGTGATATCTGACTCCTTCCCATTCCAATCCTCAGACACTTCCTATAGCATGAGATGTGATAACTCAATGCTTCTAATACCAAACCTGAGACCCTTCCTATGGCATGAGATTTGATATCAAACTCCTTCCCAATCCAATCCTGAGACCCTTCCTATAGCATGAGATATGATATCCAACTCCTTCCCATTCCAATCCTGAAACCCTTCCTACACCATGAGATGTGATATCTTAATGCTTCTAATACCAAACCTGAGACCCGTCCTATAACATGAGATGTGATATCCAAATCCTTCCCCTTCCAAACCTAAGACCCTTCCTTTAGCATGAGATGTGATATCCAGCTCCTTCTCATTCCAATCCTGAGACCCTTCCGATAGCATGAGATGTGATATCTCAATGCTTCTAATATCAAAACTGAGACCCTCCCTATAGCATGAGATGTGATATCTAAGTCCTTCCCATTCCTAAAGGAAGGGTCTCAGGTTTGGAAGGGGAAGGATTTGGATATCACATCTCATGTTATAGGATGGGTCTCAGGTTTGGTATTAGAAGCATTCAGATATCACATCTCATGGTGTAGGAAGGGTTTCAGGATTGGAATGGGAAGGAGTTGGATATCACATCTCATGATAAAGAAAGGGTCTAAGGTTTGGAAGGGGAAGGATTTGGATATCTCATCTCATGTTATAGGAAGGTTCTCAGGATTGGAATTGGAAGGAGTTTGATATCACATCTCATGCAATAGTATGGGTCTCAGGTTTGGTAGAAGCATTGAGATATCAAGTCTCATGGTATAGGAAGGGTCTCAGAATTGGAATGGGAAGGAGTTGGATATCACATCTCAAGCTATAGGAAGGGTCTCAAGATTGGAATGGGAAGGAGTTTGATATCACATCTGATGTCATAGTATGGGTCTCAGGTTTGGTAGAAGCATTGGGATATCACATCTCATGCAATCGGAAGGGTATCAGGATTGGATTTGGAAGGAGTTGGATATCCAATCTCATGCTATAGGAAGGGTCTCAGGTTGGAATCAGAAGGAGTTGGATATCACATCTCATGTTATAGGAAGGGTCTCCGGATTGGAATGAGAGGGACTTGGATATCACATCTCATGCTATAGGAAGGCTCTCAGGTTTGGAAAGGGAAGGAGTTGGATATCACATTTCATGTTAGAGGTAGGATCTCAGGTTTGGTATTAGAGGCATTGGGATATCACATCTCATGCTATCTCAAGGGTCTCAGGATTGGAATGGGAATGAGTTGGATATCACATCTCATGCTAAAGGGAAGGTCTCAGGTTTGGAAGGGGAAGGATTTGGATATCACATCTCATGTTATAGGAAGGATTTCAGGTTTGGTATTAGAAGCATTGAGATATCACATCTCATGCTATCGGAAGGATCTCAGGTTTGGTATTAGAGGCATTGAGATATCACATCTCATGCTATCAGAAGGGTCTCAGGATTGGAATGGGAAGGAGTTGGATATCACATCTCATGCTAAAGGGAGGGTCTCAGGTTTGGAAGGGGAAGGATTTGGATATCACATCTCATGTTATAGGAAGGATCTCAGGTTTGGTATTAGAAGCATTGAGATATCACATCTCATGCTATAGTAAGGGTCTCAGGATTGGAATGGGAAGGAGTTGGATATCACATCTCATGCTAAAGGAAGGGTGTCAGGTTTGGTAGAAGCATTGAGATATCCCATCTCATGCTATAGGAGGGGTCTCAGGATTGGAATGGGAAGGAGTTGGATATCACATCTCATGCCATAGGAAGGGTCTCAGGTTTGGTATAAGCATTGAGATATCACATCCCTGCTATCTGAAGGGTCTCAGGATTGGAATGGGAAGGAGTTGGATATCACATCTCATGCTAAAGGGAGGGTCTCAGGTTTGGAAGGGGAAGGACTTAGATATCACATCTCATGCTATAGGGAGGGTCTCAGTTTTGTTATTAGAAGCATTGAGATATCACATCTCATGCTATCGGAAGGGTCTCAGGTTGGAATCAGAAGGAGTTGGATATCACATCTCATGTTATAGGAAGGGTCTCCGGATTGGAATGAGAGGGACTTGGATATCACATCTCATGCTATAGGAAGGCTCTCAGGTTTGGAAAGGGAAGGAGTTGGATATCACATTTCATGTTAGAGGTAGGATCTCAGGTTTGGTATTAGAGGCATTGAGATATCACATCTCATGCTATCTCAAGGGTCTCAGGATTGGAATGGGAATGAGTTGGATATCACATCTCATGCTAAAGGGAAGGTCTCAGGTTTGGAAGGGGAAGGATTTGGATATCACATCTCATGTTATAGGAAGGATTTCAGGTTTGGTATTAGAAGCATTGAGATATCACATCTCATGCTATCGGAAGGATCTCAGGTTTGGTATTAGAGGCATTGAGATATCACATCTCATGCTATCAGAAGGGTCTCAGGATTGGAATGGGAAGGAGTTGGATATCACATCTCATGCTAAAGGGAGGGTCTCAGGTTTGGAAGGGGAAGGATTTGGATATCACATCTCATGTTATAGGAAGGATCTCAGGTTTGGTATTAGAAGCATTGAGATATCACATCTCATGCTATAGTAAGGGTCTCAGGATTGGAATGGGAAGGAGTTGGATATCACATCTCATGCTAAAGGAAGGGTGTCAGGTTTGGTAGAAGCATTGAGATATCCCATCTCATGCTATAGGAGGGGTCTCAGGATTGGAATGGGAAGGAGTTGGATATCACATCTCATGCCATAGGAAGGGTCTCAGGTTTGGTATAAGCATTGAGATATCACATCTCTGCTATCTGAAGGGTCTCAGGATTGGAATGGGAAGGAGTTGGATATCACATCTCATGCTAAAGGGAGGGTCTCAGGTTTGGAAGGGGAAGGACTTAGATATCACATCTCATGCTATAGGGAGGGTCTCAGTTTTGTTATTAGAAGCATTGAGATATCACATCTCATGCTATCGGAAGGGTCTCAGGTTTGGAAGGGGAAGGATTTGGATATCACATCTCATGTTATAGGATGGGTCTCAGGTTTGGTATTAGAAGCATTCAGATATCACATCTCATGGTGTAGGAAGGGTTTCAGGATTGGAATGAGAAGGAGCTGGATATCACATCTCATGCTAAAGGAAGGGTCTCAGGTTTGGAAGGGGAAGGATTTGGATATCACATCTCATGTTATAGGATGGGTCTCAGGTTTGGTATTAGAAGCATTCAGATATCACATCTCATGGTGTAGGAAGGGTTTCAGGATTGGAATGGGAAGGAGTTGGATATCACATCTCATGATAAAGAAAGGGTCTAAGGTTTGGAAGGGGAAGGATTTGGATATCTCATCTCATGTTATAGGAAGGTTTTCAGGATTGGAATTGGAAGGAGTTTGATATCACATCTCATGCAATAGTATGGGTCTCAGGTTTGGTAGAAGCATTGAGATATCAAGTCTCATGGTATAGGAAGGGTCTCAGAATTGGAATGGGAAGGAGTTGGATATCACATCTTAAGCTATAGGAAGGGTCTCAAGATTGGAATGGGAAGGAGTTTGATATCACATCTGATGTCATAGTATGGGTCTCAGGTTTGGTAGAAGCATTGGGATATCACATCTCATGCAATCGGAAGGGTATCAGGATTGGATTTGGAAGGAGTTGGATATCCAATCTCATGCTATAGGAAGGGTCTCAGTTTGGAATCAGAAGGAGTTGGATATCACATCTCATGTTATAGGAAGGGTCTCCGGATTGGAATGAGAAGGACTTGGATATCACATCTCATGCTATATGAAGGCTCTCAGGTTTGGAAAGGGAAGGAGTTGGATATCACATTTCATGTTAGAGGTAGGATCTCAGGTTTGGTATTAGAGGCATTGAGATATCACATCTCATGCTATCAGAAGGGTCTCAGGATTGGAATGGGAACGAGTTGGATATCACATCTCATGCTAAAGGGAAGGTCTCAGGTTTGGAAGGGGAAGGATTTGGATATCACATCTCATGTTATAGGAAGGATTTCAGGTTTGGTATTAGAAGCATTGAGATATCACATCTCATGCTATCGGAAGGATCTCAGGTTTGGTATTAGAGGCTTTGAGATATCACATCTCATGCTATCGGAAGGGTCTCAGTTTTGGAACGGGAAGGATTTGGATATCACATCTCATGTTATAGGAAGGATCTCAGGTTTGGTATTAGAAGCATTGAGATATCACATCTCATGCTATCGGAAGGATCTCAGGTTTGGTATTAACAACATTGAGATATCACATCTCTGCTATCGGAAGGGTCTCAGGTTTGGAATGAGAAGGAGTTGGATATCCCATTTCATGTTATAGGAAGGGTCTCAGGTTTGGTATAAGAATTGAGATATCACATCTCTGCTATCAAAAGTGTCTCAGGATTGGGATGGGAAGGAGTTGGATATCACATCTCATGCTATAGGACGGGTCTCAGGTTTGGTATTAGAAGCATTGAGATATCACATCACATGCTCTAGGAAGGGTTTCCGGTTTGGCATGGGAAGGAATTGGATATCACATCTCATGTCATAGGAAGGATCACAGGTTTGCTATTAGAAGCATTGAGATATCACATCTCATGCTATAGGAATGGTCTCAGGATTGGAATGGGAAGGAGATGGATATCACATTCTTGCTATAGGAAGGGTCTCATGTTTGGAATGGGAAGGAGTTGGATACCACATCTCATGTTAGAGGAAGGGTCTCAGGGTTGGTATAAGCATTGAGATATCACATCTCTGCTATCGGAAGTGTCTCAGGATTGAAATGGAAGGAGTTGGATATCCCATCTCATGTTATAGGACGTGTCTCAGGTTTGGTATTAGAATCATTGAGATATCACATCTCATGCTGTAGGAAGGGTCTAAGGATTGGAATGGGAAGGACTTGGATATCACATCCCATGCTATAGGTAGGCTCTCAGGTTTGGAAAGGGAAGGAGTTGGATATCACATTTCATGTTAGAAAATGGATCTCATGTTTGGTATTAGAGGCATTGAGATATCACATCTCATGCTATAGGAAGGGTCTCAGGATTGGAATGGGAAGGATTTGGATATCACATCTCATGCTATAGGAAGGGTCTCAGGTTTGGTATAAGCATTGAGATATCACATCTCATGCTATAGGAAGGGTCTCAGGATTGGAATGGGAATGAGTTGGATATCACATCTCATGTTATAGGACGGGTCTCGGGTTTGTTATTAGAATCATTGAGATATCACATCTCATGCTGTAGGAAGGGTCTCAGGATTGGAATGGGAAGGAGTTGGATATCACATCTCATGCCAAAGGGAGGGTCTCAGGTTTGGAAGGGGAAGGATTTTGATATCACATCTCGTGTTATAGGAAGGATCTCAGATTTGGTATTAGAAGCATTGAGACATCACATCTCATGCTATAGGAAGGGTCTCATTTTGGAATGGGAAGGAATGGGAAATCACATCTCATGCTATAGGAAGGGTCTCAGGTTTGGTATAAGCATTGAGATATCACATCTCATGCTATAGGAAGGGTCTCAGGATTGGAATGGGAAGGAGTTGTATATGACATCTCATGCCATAGGAAGGGTCTCAGGTTTGGTAGAAGCATTGAGATATCACATGTCTGCTATCGGAAGGGTTTTAGGATTGGAATGGGAAGGAGTTGGATATCCCATATCATGCTATAGGAAGGGTCTCAGGATTGGAATGGGAAGGCCTTGGATATCACATCTCATGCTATAGGGAGGGTCTCAAGTTTGATATTAGAAGCATTGAGATAACAAATCTCATGATATGGGAAGGGTCTCAGGATTGGAATGGGAAGGAGTTGGATATCACATCTCATGATAAAGGAAGGGTCTAAGGTTTGGAAGGGGATAGATTTGGATATCACAACTCATGTTATAGGACGGGTGTCAGGTTTGGTATTAGAAGCATTGAGATAGCAAGTCTCCTGGTATAGGAAGGGTCTCAGAATTGGAATGGGAAGGAGTTGGATATCACATCTCAAGCTATAGGAAGGGTCTCGGGATTGGAATGGGAAGGAGTTTGATATCACATCTCATGCCATAGTATGGGTCTCAGGTTTGGTAGAAGCATTGGGATATCACATCTCATGCTATCGGAAGGGTATCAGGATTGGATTTGGAAGTAGTTGGATATCCCATCTCATGCTATAGGAAGGGTCTCAGGTTGGAATGGGAAGGAGTTGGATATCACATCTCATGCTATAGGAAGGGTCTCAGGATTGGAATGGGAAGGATTTCGATATCACATCTCATGTTATAGGAAGGCTCTCAGGTTTGGAAGGGGAAGGAGTTGGATATCACATTTCATGTTAGAGGTAGGATCTCAGGTTTGGTATTAGAGGCATTGAGATATCACATCTCATGCTATCAGAAGGGTCTCAGGATTGGAATGGGAAGGAGTTGGATATCACGTCTCATGCCAAAGGGAGGGTCTCAGGTTTGGAAGGGGAAGGAGTTGGATACCACATCTCATGTTATAGGAAGGGTCTCAGGGTTGGTATCAGCATTGAGATATCACATCTCTGCTATCGGAAGTGTCTCAGGATTGAAATGGAAGGAGTTGGATATCCCATCTCATGTTATAGGACAGGTCTCAGGTTTGGTATTAGAATCATTGAGATATCACATCTCATGCTGTAGGAAGGGTCTAAGGATTGGAATGGGAAGGACTTGGATATCACATCTCATGCTATACGTAGGCTCTCAGGTTTGGAAAGGGAAGGAGTTGGATATCACATTTCATGTTAGAGGATGGATCTCATTTTTGGTATTAGAGGCATTGAGATATCACATCTCATGCTATAGGAAGGGTCTCAGGATTGGAATGGGAAGGATTTGGATATAACATCTCATGCTATAGGAAGGGTCTCAGGTCTGGTATAAGCATTGAGATATCACATCTCATGCTATAGGAAGGGTCTCAGGATTGGAATGGGAAGGAGTTGGATATCACATCTCATGTTATAGGACGGGTCTCGGGTTTGTTATTAGAATCATTGAGATATCACATCTCATGCTGTAGGAAGGGTCTCAGGATTGGAATGGGAAGGAGTTGGATATCACATCTCATGCCAAAGGGAGGGTCTCAGGTTTGGAAGGGGAAGGATTTGGATATCTCATCTCATGTTATAGGAAGGTTCTCAGGATTGGAATTGGAAGGAGTTTGATATCACATCTCATGCAATAGTATGGGTCTCAGGTTTGGTAGAAGCATTGAGATATCAAGTCTCATGGTATAGGAAGGGTCTCAGAATTGGAATGGGAAGGAGTTGGATATCACATCTCAAGCTATAGGAAGGGTCTCAAGATTGGAATGGGAAGGAGTTTGATATCACATCTGATTTCATAGTATGGGTCTCAGGTTTGGTAGAAGCATTGGGATATCACATCCCATGCAATCGGAAGGGTATCAGGATTGGATTTGGAAGGAGTTGGATATCCAATCTCATGCTATAGGAAGGGTCTTAGGTTGGAATCAGAAGGAGTTGGATATCACATCTCATGTTATAGGAAGGGTCTCCGGATTGGAATGAGAAGGACTTAGATATCACATCTCATGCTATAGGAAGGCTCTCAGGTTTGGAAAGGGAAGGAGTTGGATATCACATTTCATGTTAGAGGTAGGATCTCAGGTTTGGTATTAGAGGCATTGAGATATCACATCTCATGCTATCAGAAGGGTCTCAGGATTGGAATGGGAACGAGTTGGATATCACATCTCATGCTAAAGGGAAGGTCTCAGGTTTGGAAGGGGAAGGATTTGGATATCACATCTCATGTTATAGGAAGGATTTCAGGTTTGGTATTAGAAGCATTGAGATATCACATCTCATGCTATCGGAAGGATCTCAGGTTTGGTATTAGAGGCTTTGAGATATCACATCTCATGCTATCGGAAGGGTCTCAGGATTGGAATGAGAAGGAGCTGGATATCACATCTCATGCTAAAGGAAGGGTCTCAGGTTTGGAAGGGGAAGGATTTGGATATCACATCTCATGTTATAGGATGGGTCTCAGGTTTGGTATTAGAAGCATTCAGATATCACATCTCATGGTGTAGGAAGGGTTTCAGGATTGGAATGGGAAGGAGTTGGATATCACATCTCATGATAAAGAAAGGGTCTAAGGTTTGGAAGGGGAAGGATTTGGATATCTCATCTCATGTTATAGGAAGGTTCTCAGGATTGGAATTGGAAGGAGTTTGATATCACATCTCATGCAATAGTATGGGTCTCAGGTTTGGTAGAAGCATTGAGATATCAAGTCTCATGGTATAGGAAGGGTCTCAGAATTGGAATGGGAAGGAGTTGGATATCACATCTTAAGCTATAGGAAGGGTCTCAAGATTGGAATGGGAAGGAGTTTGATATCACATCTGATGTCATAGTATGGGTCTCAGGTTTGGTAGAAGCATTGGGATATCACATCTCATGCAATCGGAAGGGTATCAGGATTGGATTTGGAAGGAGTTGGATATCCAATCTCATGCTATAGGAAGGGTCTCAGGTTGGAATCAGAAGGAGTTGGATATCACATCTCATGTTATAGGAAGGGTCTCCGGATTGGAATGAGAAGGACTTGGATATCACATCTCATGCTATAGGAAGGCTCTCAGGTTTGGAAAGGGAAGGAGTTGGATATCACATTTCATGTTAGAGGTAGGATCTCAGGTTTGGTATTAGAGGCATTGAGATATCACATCTCATGCTATCAGAAGGGTCTCAGGATTGGAATGGGAACGAGTTGGATATCACATCTCATGCTAAAGGGAAGGTCTCAGGTTTGGAAGGGGAAGGATTTGGATATCACATCTCATGTTATAGGAAGGATTTCAGGTTTGGTATTAGAAGCATTGAGATATCACTTCTCATGCTATCGGAAGGATCTCAGGTTTGGTATTAGAGGCTTTGAGATATCACATCTCATGCTATCGGAAGGGTCTCAGTTTTGGAACGGGAAGGATTTGGATATCACATCTCATGTTATATGAAGGATCTCAGGTTTGGTATTAGAAGCATTGAGATATCACATCTCATGCTATCGGACGGATCTCAGGTTTGGTATCAACAACATTGAGATATCACATCTCTGCTATCGGAAGGGTCTCAGGTTTGGAATGGGAAGGAGTTGGATATCCCATTTCATGTTATAGGAAGGGTCTCAGGTTTGGTATAAGAATTGAGATATCACATCTCTGCTATCAAAAGTGTCTCAGGATTGGGATGGGAAGGAGTTGGATATCACATCTCATGCTATAGGACGGGTCTCAGGTTTGGTATTAGAAGCATTGAGATATCACATCACATGCTCTAGGAAGGGTCTCCGGTTTGGCATGGGAAGGAATTGGATATCACATCTCATGTCATAGGAAGGATCACAGGTTTGCTATTAGAAGCATTGAGATATCACATCTCATGCTATAGGAATGGTCTCAGGATTGGAATGGGAAGGAGATGGATATCACATTCTTGCTATAGGAAGGGTCTCATGTTTGGAATGGGAAGGAGTTGGATACCACATCTCATGTTAGAGGAAGGGTCTCAGGGTTGGTATAAGCATTGAGATATCACATCTCTGCTATCGGAAGTGTCTCAGGATTGAAATGGAAGGAGTTGGATATCCCATCTCATGTTATAGGACGTGTCTCAGGTTTGGTATTAGAATCATTGAGATATCACATCTCATGCTGTAGGAAGGGTCTAAGGATTGGAATGGGAAGGACTTGGATATCACATCCCATGCTATAGGTAGGCTCTCAGGTTTGGAAAGGGAAGGAGTTGGATATCACATTTCATGTTAGAAAATGGATCTCATGTTTGGTATTAGAGGCATTGAGATATCACATCTCATGCTATAGGAAGGGTCTCAGGATTGGAATGGGAAGGATTTGGATATCACATCTCATGCTATAGGAAGGGTCTCAGGTTTGGTATAAGCATTGAGATATCACATCTCATGCTATAGGAAGGGTCTCAGGATTGGAATGGGAATGAGTTGGATATCACATCTCATGTTATAGGACGGGTCTCGGGTTTGTTATTAGAATCATTGAGATATCACATCTCATGCTGTAGGAAGGGTCTCAGGATTGGAATGGGAAGGAGTTGGATATCACATCTCATGCCAAAGGGAGGGTCTCAGGTTTGGAAGGGGAAGGATTTTGATATCACATCTCGTGTTATAGGAAGGATCTCAGATTTGGTATTAGAAGCATTGAGACATCACATCTCATGCTATAGGAAGGGTCTCATTTTGGAATGGGAAGGAATGGGAAATCACATCTCATGCTATAGGAAGGGTCTCAGGTTTGGTATAAGCATTGAGATATCACATCTCATGCTATAGGAAGGGTCTCAGGATTGGAATGGGAAGGAGTTGTATATGACATCTCATGCCATAGGAAGGGTCTCAGGTTTGGTAGAAGCATTGAGATATCACATCTCTGCTATCGGAAGGGTTTTAGGATTGGAATGGGAAGGAGTTGGATATCCCATATCATGCTATAGGAAGGGTCTCAGGATTGGAATGGGAAGGCCTTGGATATCACATCTCATGCTATAGGGAGGGTCTCAAGTTTGATATTAGAAGCATTGAGATAACAAATCTCATGATATGGGAAGGGTCTCAGGATTGGAATGGGAAGGAGTTGGATATCACATCTCATGATAAAGGAAGGGTCTAAGGTTTGGAAGGGGATAGATTTGGATATCACAACTCATGTTATAGGACGGGTGTCAGGTTTGGTATTAGAAGCATTGAGATAGCAAGTCTCCTGGTATAGGAAGGGTCTCAGAATTGGAATGGGAAGGAGTTGGATATCACATCTCAAGCTATAGGAAGGGTCTCGGGATTGGAATGGGAAGGAGTTTTATATCACATCTCATGCCATAGTATGGGTCTCAGGTTTGGTAGAAGCATTGGGATATCACATCTCATGCTATCGGAAGGGTATCAGGATTGGATTTGGAAGTAGTTGGATATCCCATCTCATGCTATAGGAAGGGTCTCAGGTTGGAATGGGAAGGAGTTGGATATCACATCTCATGCTATAGGAAGGGTCTCAGGATTGGAATGGGAAGGACTTCGATATCACATCTCATGTTATAGGAAGGCTCTCAGGTTTGGAAGGGGAAGGAGTTGGATATCACATTTCATGTTAGAGGTAGGATCTCAGGTTTGGTATTAGAGGCATTGAGATATCACATCTCATGCTATCAGAAGGGTCTCAGGATTGGAATGGGAAGGAGTTGGATATCACATCTCATGCCAAAGGGAGGGTCTCAGGTTTGGAAGGGGAAGGAGTTGGATACCACATCTCATGTTATAGGAAGGGTCTCAGGGTTGGTATCAGCATTGAGATATCACATCTCTGCTATCGGAAGTGTCTCAGGATTGAAATGGAAGGAGTTGGATATCCCATCTCATGTTATAGGACAGGTCTCAGGTTTGGTATTAGAATCATTGAGATATCACATCTCATGCTGTAGGAAGGGTCTAAGGATTGGAATGGGAAGGACTTGGATATCACATCTCATGCTATACGTAGGCTCTCAGGTTTGGAAAGGGAAGGAGTTGGATATCACATTTCATGTTAGAGGATGGATCTCATTTTTGGTATTAGAGGCATTGAGATATCACATCTCATGCTATAGGAAGGGTCTCAGGATTGGAATGGGAAGGATTTGGATATAACATCTCATGCTATAGGAAGGGTCTCAGGTTTGGTATAAGCATTGAGATATCACATCTCATGCTATAGGAAGGGTCTCAGGATTGGAATGGGAAGGAGTTGGATATCACATCTCATGTTATAGGATGGGTCTCGGGTTTGTTATTAGAATCATTGAGATATCACATCTCATGCTGTAGGAAGGGTCTCAGGATTGGAATGGGAAGGAGTTGGATATCACATCTCATGCCAAAGGGAGGGTCTCAGGTTTGGAAGGGGAAGGATTTGGATATCTCATCTCATGTTATAGGAAGGTTCTCAGGATTGGAATTGGAAGGAGTTTGATATCACATCTCATGCAATAGTATGGGTCTCAGGTTTGGTAGAAGCATTGAGATATCAAGTCTCATGGTATAGGAAGGGTCTCAGAATTGGAATGGGAAGGAGTTGGATATCACATCTCAAGCTATATGAAGGGTCTCAAGATTGGAATGGGAAGGAGTTTGATATCACATCTGATGTCATAGTATGGGTCTCAGGTTTGGTAGAAGCATTGGGATATCACATCCCATGCAATCGGAAGGGTATCAGGATTGGATTTGGAAGGAGTTGGATATCCAATCTCATGCTATAGGAAGGGTCTTAGGTTGGAATCAGAAGGAGTTGGATATCACATCTCATGTTATAGGAAGGGTCTCCGGATTGGAATGAGAAGGACTTAGATATCACATCTCATGCTATAGGAAGGCTCTCAGGTTTGGAAAGGGAAGGAGTTGGATATCACATTTCATGTTAGAGGTAGGATCTCAGGTTTGGTATTAGAGGCATTGAGATATCACATCTCATGCTATCAGAAGGGTCTCAGGATTGGAATGGGAACGAGTTGGATATCACATCTCATGCTAAAGGGAAGGTCTCAGGTTTGGAAGGGGAAGGATTTGGATATCACATCTCATGTTATAGGAAGGATTTCAGGTTTGGTATTAGAAGCATTGAGATATCACATCTCATGCTATCGGAAGGATCTCAGGTTTGGTATTAGAGGCTTTGAGATATCACATCTCATGCTATCGGAAGGGTCTCAGGATTGGAATGAGAAGGAGCTGGATATCACATCTCATGCTAAAGGAAGGGTCTCAGGTTTGGAAGGGGAAGGATTTGGATATCACATCTCATGTTATAGGATGGGTCTCAGGTTTGGTATTAGAAGCATTCAGATATCACATCTCATGGTGTAGGAAGGGTTTCAGGATTGGAATGGGAAGGAGTTGGATATCACATCTCATGATAAAGAAAGGGTCTAAGGTTTGGAAGGGGAAGGATTTGGATATCTCATCTCATGTTATAGGAAGGTTCTCAGGATTGGAATTGGAAGGAGTTTGATATCACATCTCATGCAATAGTATGGGTCTCAGGTTTGGTAGAAGCATTGAGATATCAAGTCTCATGGTATAGGAAGGGTCTCAGAATTGGAATGGGAAGGAGTTGGATATCACATCTTAAGCTATAGGAAGGGTCTCAAGATTGGAATGGGAAGGAGTTTGATATCACATCTGATGTCATAGTATGGGTCTCAGGTTTGGTAGAAGCATTGGGATATCACATCTCATGCAATCGGAAGGGTATCAGGATTGGATTTGGAAGGAGTTGGATATCCAATCTCATGCTATAGGAAGGGTCTCAGGTTGGAATCAGAAGGAGTTGGATATCACATCTCATGTTATAGGAAGGGTCTCCGGATTGGAATGAGAAGGACTTGGATATCACATCTCATGCTATAGGAAGGCTCTCAGGTTTGGAAAGGGAAGGAGTTGGATATCACATTTCATGTTAGAGGTAGGATCTCAGGTTTGGTATTAGAGGCATTGAGATATCACATCTCATGCTATCAGAAGGGTCTCAGGATTGGAATGGGAACGAGTTGGATATCACATCTCATGCTAAAGGGAAGGTCTCAGGTTTGGAAGGGGAAGGATTTGGATATCATATCTCATGTTATAGGAAGGATTTCAGGTTTGGTATTAGAAGCATTGAGATATCACATCTCATGCTATCGGAAGGATCTCAGGTTTGGTATTAGAGGCTTTGAGATATCACATCTCATGCTATCGGAAGGGTCTCAGTTTTGGAACGGGAAGGATTTGGATATCACATCTCATGTTATAGGAAGGATCTCAGGTTTGTTATTAGAAGCATTGAGATATCACATCTCATGCTATCGGAAGGATCTCAGGTTTGGTATTAACAACATTGAGATATCACATCTCTGCTATCGGAAGGGTCTCAGGTTTGGAATGGGAAGGAGTTGGATATCCCATTTCATGTTATAGGAAGGGTCTCAGGTTTGGTATAAGAATTGAGATATCACATCTCTGCTATCAAAAGTGTCTCAGGATTGGGATGGGAAGGAGTTGGATATCACATCTCATGCTATAGGACGGGTCTCAGGTTTGGTATTAGAAGCATTGAGATATCACATCACATGCTCTAGGAAGGGTCTCCGGTTTGGCATGGGAAGGAATTGGATATCACATCTCATGTCATAGGAAGGATCACAGGTTTGCTATTAGAAGCATTGAGATATCACATCTCATGCTATAGGAATGGTCTCAGGATTGGAATGGGAAGGAGATGGATATCACATTCTTGCTATAGGAAGGGTCTCATGTTTGGAATGGGAAGGAGTTGGATACCACATCTCATGTTAGAGGAAGGGTCTCAGGGTTGGTATAAGCATTGAGATATCACATCTCTGCTATCGGAAGTGTCTCAGGATTGAAATGGAAGGAGTTGGATATCCCATCTCATGTTATAGGACGTGTCTCAGGTTTGGTATTAGAATCATTGAGATATCACATCTCATGCTGTAGGAAGGGTCTAAGGATTGGAATGGGAAGGACTTGGATATCACATCCCATGCTATAGGTAGGCTCTCAGGTTTGGAAAGGGAAGGAGTTGGATATCACATTTCATGTTAGAAAATGGATCTCATGTTTGGTATTAGAGGCATTGAGATATCACATCTCATGCTATAGGAAGGGTCTCAGGATTGGAATGGGAAGGATTTGGATATCACATCTCATGCTATAGGAAGGGTCTCAGGTTTGGTATAAGCATTGAGATATCACATCTCATGCTATAGGAAGGGTCTCAGGATTGGAATGGGAATGAGTTGGATATCACATCTCATGTTATAGGACGGGTCTCGGGTTTGTTATTAGAATCATTGAGATATCACATCTCATGCTGTAGGAAGGGTCTCAGGATTGGAACGGGAAGGAGTTGGATATCACATCTCATGCCAAAGGGAGGGTCTCAGGTTTGGAAGGGGAAGGATTTTGATATCACATCTCGTGTTATAGGAAGGATCTCAGATTTGGTATTAGAAGCATTGAGACATCACATCTCATGCTATAGGAAGGGTCTCATTTTGGAATGGGAAGGAATGGGATATCACATCTCATGCTATAGGAAGGGTCTCAGGTTTGGTATAAGCATTGAGATATCACATCTCATGCTATAGGAAGGGTCTCAGGATTGGAATGGGAAGGAGTTGTATATGACATCTCATGCCATAGGAAGGGTCTCAGGTTTGGTAGAAGCATTGAGATATCACATCTCTGCTATCGGAAGGGTTTTAGGATTGGAATGGGAAGGAGTTGGATATCCCATATCATGCTATAGGAAGGGTCTCAGGATTGGAATGGGAAGGCCTTGGATATCACATCTCATGCTATAGGGAGGGTCTCAAGTTTGATATTAGAAGCACTGAGATAACAAATCTCATGATATGGGAAGGGTCTCAGGATTGGAATGGGAAGGAGTTGGATATCATATCTCATGATAAAGGAAGGGTCTAAGGTTTGGAAGGGGATAGATTTGGATATCACAACTCATGTTATAGGACGGGTGTCAGGTTTGGTATTAGAAGCATTGAGATAGCAAGTCTCCTGGTATAGGAAGGGTCTCAGAATTGGAATGGGAAGGAGTTGGATATCACATCTCAAGCTATAGGAAGGGTCTCGGGATTGGAATGGGAAGGAGTTTGATATCACATCTCATGCCATAGTATGGGTCTCAGGTTTGGTAGAAGCATTGGGATATCACATCTCATGCTATCGGAAGGGTATCAGGATTGGATTTGGAAGTAGTTGGATATCCCATCTCATGCTATAGGAAGGGTCTCAGGTTGGAATGGGAAGGAGTTGGATATCACATCTCATGCTATAGGAAGGGTCTCAGGATTGGAATGGGAAGGACTTCGATATCACATCTCATGTTATAGGAAGGCTCTCAGGTTTGGAAGGGGAAGGAGTTGGATATCACATTTTATGTTAGAGGTAGGATCTCAGGTTTGGTATTAGAGGCATTGAGATATCACATCTCATGCTATCAGAAGGGTCTCAGGATTGGAATGGGAAGGAGTTGGATATCACATCTCATGCCAAAGGGAGGGTCTCAGGTTTGGAAGGGGAAGGAGTTGGATACCACATCTCATGTTATAGGAAGGGTCTCAGGGTTGGTATCAGCATTGAGATATCACATCTCTGCTTTCGGAAGTGTCTCAGGATTGAAATGGAAGGAGTTGGATATCCCATCTCATGTTATAGGACAGGTCTCATGTTTGGTATTAGAATCATTGAGATATCACATCTCATGCTGTAGGAAGGGTCTAAGGATTGGAATGGGAAGGACTTGGATATCACATCTCATGCTATACGTAGGCTCTCAGGTTTGGAAAGGGAAGGAGTTGGATATCACATTTCATGTTAGAGGATGGATCTCATTTTTGGTATTAGAGGCATTGAGATATCACATCTCATGCTATAGGAAGGGTCTCAGGATTGGAATGGGAAGGATTTGGATATAACATCTCATGCTATAGGAAGGGTCTCAGGTTTGGTATAAGCATTGAGATATCACATCTCATGCTATAGGAAGGGTCTCAGGATTGGAATGGGAAGGAGTTGGATATCACATCTCATGTTATAGGACGAGTCTCGGGTTTGTTATTAGAATCATTGAGATATCACATCTCATGCTGTAGGAAGGGTCTCAGGATTGGAATGGGAAGGAGTTGGATATCACATCTCATGCCAAAGGGAGGGTCTCAGGTTTGGAAGGGGAAGGATTTGGATATCTCATCTCATGTTATAGGAAGGTTCTCAGGATTGGAATTGGAAGGAGTTTGATATCACATCTCATGCAATAGTATGGGTCTCAGGTTTGGTAGAAGCATTGAGATATCAAGTCTCATGGTATAGGAAGGGTCTCAGAATTGGAATGGGAAGGAGTTGGATATCACATCTCAAGCTATAGGAAGGGTCTCAAGATTGGAATGGGAAGGAGTTTGATATCACATCTGATGTCATAGTATGGGTCTCAGGTTTGGTAGAAGCATTGGGATATCACATCCCATGCAATCGGAAGGGTATCAGGATTGGATTTGGAAGGAGTTGGATATCCAATCTCATGCTATAGGAAGGGTCTTAGGTTGGAATCAGAAGGAGTTGGATATCACATCTCATGTTATAGGAAGGGTCTCCGGATTGGAATGAGAAGGACTTAGATATCACATCTCATGCTATAGGAAGGATCTCAGGTTTGGAAAGGGAAGGAGTTGGATATCACATTTCATGTTAGAGGTAGGATCTCAGGTTTGGTATTAGAGGCATTGAGATATCACATCTCATGCTATCAGAAGGGTCTCAGGATTGGAATGGGAACGAGTTGGATATCACATCTCATGCTAAAGGGAAGGTCTCAGGTTTGGAAGGGGAAGGATTTGGATATCACATCTCATGTTATAGGAAGGATTTCAGGTTTGGTATTAGAAGCATTGAGATATCACATCTCATGCGATCGGAAGGATCTCAGGTTTGGTATTAGAGGCATTGAGATATCACATCTCATGCTATCGGAAGGGTCTCAGTTTTGGAACGGGAAGGATTTGGATATCACATCTCATGTTATAGGAAGGATCTCAGGTTTGGTATTAGAAGCATTGAGATATCACATCTCATGCTATCGGAAGGATCTCAGGTTTGGTATTAGAGACATTGAGATATCACATCTCTGCTATCGGAAGGGTCTCAGGTTTGGAATGGGAAGGAGTTGGATATCCCATTTCATGTTATAGGAAGGGTCTCAGGTTTGGTATAAGAATTGAGATATCACATCTCTGCTATCGAAAGTGTCTCAGGATTGGGTTGGGAAGGAGTTGGATATCACATCTCATGCTATAGGACGGGTCTCAGGTTTGGTATTAGAAGCATTGAGATATCACATCACATGCTGTAGGAAGGGTCTCCGGTTTGGCATGGGAAGGAATTGGATATCACATCTCATGTCATAGGAAGGATCACAGGTTTGCTATTAGAAGCATTGAGATATCACATCTCATGCTATAGGAATGGTCTCAGGATTGGAATGGGAAGGAGATGGATATCACATTCTTGCTATAGGAAGGGTCTCATGTTTGGAATGGGAAGGAGTTGGATACCACATCTCATGTTATAGGACGGGTCTCGGGTTTGTTATTAGAATCATTGAGATATCACATCTCATGCTGTAGGAAGGGTCTCAGGATTGGAATGGGAAGGAGTTGGATATCACATCTCATGCCAAAGGGAGGGTCTCAGGTTTGGAAGGGGAAGGATTTTGATATCACATCTCGTGTTATAGGAAGGATCTCAGATTTGGTATTAGAAGCATTGAGACATCACATCTCATGCTATGAGAAGGGTCTCATTTTGGAATGGGAAGGAATGGGAAATCACATCTCATGCTATAGGAAGGGTCTCAGGTTTGGTATAAGCATTGAGATATCACATCTCATGCTATAGGAAGGGTCTCAGGATTGGAATGGGAAGGAGTTGTATATGACATCTCATGCCATAGGAAGGGTCTCAGGTTTGGTAGAAGCATTGAGATATCACATCTCTGCTATCGGAAGGGTTTTAGGATTGGAATGGGAAGGAGTTGGATATCCCATATCATGCTATAGGAAGGGTCTCAGGATTGGAATGGGAAGGCCTTGGATATCACATCTCATGCTATAGGGAGGGTCTCAAGTTTGATATTAGAAGCATTGAGATAACAAATCTCATGATATGGGAAGGGTCTCAGGATTGGAATGGGAAGCAGTTGGATATCACATCTCATGATAAAGGAAGGGTCTAAGGTTTGGAAGGGGATAGATTTGGATATCACAACTCATGTTATAGGACGGGTGTCAGGTTTGGTATTAGAAGCATTGAGATAGCAAGTCTCCTGGTATAGGAAGGGTCTCAGAATTGGAATGGGAAGGAGTTGGATATCACATCTCAAGCTATAGGAAGGGTCTCGGGATTGGAATGGGAAGGAGTTTGATATCACATCTCATGCCATAGTATGGGTCTCAGGTTTGGTAGAAGCATTGGGATATCACATCTCATGCTATCGGAAGGGTATCAGGATTGGATTTGGAAGTAGTTGGATATCCCATCTCATGCTATAGGAAGGGTCTCAGGTTGGAATGGGAAGGAGTTGGATATCACATCTCATGCTATAGGAAGGGTCTCAGGATTGGAATGGGAAGGACTTCGATATCACATCTCATGTTATAGGAAGGCTCTCAGGTTTGGAAGGGGAAGGAGTTGGATATCACATTTCATGTTAGAGGTAGGATCTCAGGTTTGGTATTAGAGGCATTGAGATATCACATCTCATGCTATCAGAAGGGTCTCAGGATTGGAATGGGAAGGAGTTGGATATCACATCTCATGCCAAAGGGAGGGTCTCAGGTTTGGAAGGGGAAGGAGTTGGATACCACATCTCATGTTATAGGAAGGGTCTCAGGGTTGGTATCAGCATTGAGATATCACATCTCTGCTATCGGAAGTGTCTCAGGATTGAAATGGAAGGAGTTGGATATCCCATCTCATGTTATAGGACAGGTCTCAGGTTTGGTATTAGAATCATTGAGATATCACATCTCATGCTGTAGGAAGGGTCTAAGGATTGGAATGGGAAGGACTTGGATATCACATCTCATGCTATACGTAGGCTCTCAGGTTTGGAAAGGGAAGGAGTTGGATATCACATTTCATGTTAGAGGATGGATCTCATTTTTGGTATTAGAGGCATTGAGATATCACATCTCATGCTATAGGAAGGGTCTCAGGATTGGAATGGGAAGGATTCGGATATAACATCTCATGCTATAGGAAGGGTCTCAGGTTTGGTATAAGCATTGAGATATCACATCTCATGCTATAGGAAGGGTCTCAGGATTGGAATGGGAAGGAGTTGGATATCACATCTCATGTTATAGGACGGGTCTCGGGTTTGTTATTAGAATCATTGAGATATCACATCTCATGCTGTAGGAAGGGTCTCAGGATTGGAATGGGAAGGAGTTGGATATCACATCTCATGCCAAAGGGAGGGTCTCAGGTTTGGAAGGGGAAGGATTTGGATATCTCATCTCATGTTATAGGAAGGTTCTCAGGATTGGAATTGGAAGGAGTTTGATATCACATCTCATGCAATAGTATGGGTCTCAGGTTTGGTAGAAGCATTGAGATATCAAGTCTCATGGTATAGGAAGGGTCTCAGAATTGGAATGGGAAGGAGTTGGATATCACATCTCAAGCTATAGGAAGGGTCTCAAGATTGGAATGGGAAGGAGTTTGATATCACATCTGATGTCATAGTATGGGTCTCAGGTTTGGTAGAAGCATTGGGATATCACATCCCATGCAATCGGAAGGGTATCAGGATTGGATTTGGAAGGAGTTGGATATCCAATCTCATGCTATAGGAAGGGTCTTAGGTTGGAATCAGAAGGAGTTGGATATCACATCTCATGTTATAGGAAGGGTCTCCGGATTGGAATGAGAAGGACTTAGATATCACATCTCATGCTATAGGAAGGCTCTCAGGTTTGGAAAGGGAAGGAGTTGGATATCACATTTCATGTTAGAGGTAGGATCTCAGGTTTGGTATTAGAGGCATTGAGATATCACATCTCATGCTATCAGAAGGGTCTCAGGATTGGAATGGGAACGAGTTGGATATCACATCTCATGCTAAAGGGAAGGTCTCAGGTTTGGAAGGGGAAGGATTTGGATATCACATCTCATGTTATAGGAAGGATTTCAGGTTTGGTATTAGAAGCATTGAGATATCACATCTCATGCTATCGGAAGGATCTCAGGTTTGGTATTAGAGGCTTTGAGATATCACATCTCATGCTATCGGAAGGGTCTCAGGATTGGAATGAGAAGGAGCTGGATATCACATCTCATGCTAAAGGAAGGGTCTCAGGTTTGGAAGGGGAAGGATTTGGATATCACATCTCATGTTATAGGATGGGTCTCAGGTTTGGTATTAGAAGCATTCAGATATCACATCTCATGGTGTAGGAAGGGTTTCAGGATTGGAATGGGAAGGAGTTGGATATCACATCTCATGATAAAGAAAGGGTCTAAGGTTTGGAAGGGGAAGGATTTGGATATCTCATCTCATGTTATAGGAAGGTTCTCAGGATTGGAATTGGAAGGAGTTTGATATCACATCTCATGCAATAGTATGGGTCTCAGGTTTGGTAGAAGCATTGAGATATCAAGTCTCATGGTATAGGAAGGGTCTCAGAATTGGAATGGGAAGGAGTTGGATATCACATCTTAAGCTATAGGAAGGGTCTCAAGATTGGAATGGGAAGGAGTTTGATATCACATCTGATGTCATAGTATGGGTCTCAGGTTTGGTAGAAGCATTGGGATATCACATCTCATGCAATCGGAAGGGTATCAGGATTGGATTTGGAAGGAGTTGGATATCCAATCTCATGCTATAGGAAGGGTCTCAGGTTGGAATCAGAAGGAGTTGGATATAACATCTCATGTTATAGGAAGGGTCTCCGGATTGGAATGAGAAGGACTTGGATATCACATCTCATGCTATAGGAAGGCTCTCAGGTTTGGAAAGGGAAGGAGTTGGATATCACATTTCATGTTAGAGGTAGGATCTCAGGTTTGGTATTAGAGGCATTGAGATATCACATCTCATGCTATCAGAAGGGTCTCAGGATTGGAATGGGAACGAGTTGGATATCACATCTCATGCTAAAGGGAAGGTCTCAGGTTTGGAAGGGGAAGGATTTGGATATCACATCTCATGTTATAGGAAGGATTTCAGGTTTGGTATTAGAAGCATTGAGATATCACATCTCATGCTATCGGAAGGATCTCAGGTTTGGTATTAGAGGCTTTGAGATATCACATCTCATGCTATCGGAAGGGTCTCAGTTTTGGAACTGGAAGGATTTGGATATCACATCTCATGTTATAGGAAGGATCTCAGGTTTGGTATTAGAAGCATTGAGATATCACATCTCATGCTATCGGAAGGATCTCAGGTTTGGTATTAACAACATTGAGATATCACATCTCTGCTATCGGAAGGGTCTCAGGTTTGGAATGGGAAGGAGTTGGATATCCCATTTCATGTTATAGGAAGGGTCTCAGGTTTGGTATAAGAATTGAGATATCACATCTCTGCTATCAAAAGTGTCTCAGGATTGGGATGGGAAGGAGTTGGATATCACATCTCATGCTATAGGACGGGTCTCAGGTTTGGTATTAGAAGCATTGAGATATCACATCACATGCTCTAGGAAGGGTCTCCGGTTTGGCATGGGAAGGAATTGGATATCACATCTCATGTCATAGGAAGGATCACAGGTTTGCTATTAGAAGCATTGAGATATCACATCTCATGCTATAGGAATGGTCTCAGGATTGGAATGGGAAGGAGATGGATATCACATTCTTGCTATAGGAAGGGTCTCATGTTTGGAATGGGAAGGAGTTGGATACCACATCTCATGTTAGAGGAAGGGTCTCAGGGTTGGTATAAGCATTGAGATATCACATCTCTGCTATCAGAAGTGTCTCAGGATTGAAATGGAAGGAGTTGGATATCCCATCTCATGTTATAGGACGTGTCTCAGGTTTGGTATTAGAATCATTGAGATATCACATCTCATGCTGTAGGAAGGGTCTAAGGATTGGAATGGGAAGGACCTGGATATCACATCCCATGCTATAGGTAGGCTCTCAGGTTTGGAAAGGGAAGGAGTTGGATATCACATTTCATGTTAGAAAATGGATCTCATGTTTGGTATTAGAGGCATTGAGATATCACATCTCATGCTATAGGAAGGGTCTCAGGATTGGAATGGGAAGGATTTGGATATCACATCTCATGCTATAGGAAGGGTCTCAGGTTTGGTATAAGCATTGAGATATCACATCTCATGCTATAGGAAGGGTCTCAGGATTGGAATGGGAATGAGTTGGATATCACATCTCATGTTATAGGACGGGTCTCGGGTTTGTTATTAGAATCATTGAGATATCACATCTCATGCTGTAGGAAGGGTCTCAGGATTGGAATGGGAAGGAGTTGGATATCACATCTCATGCCAAAGGGAGGGTCTCAGGTTTGGAAGGGGAAGGATTTTGATATCACATCTCGTGTTATAGGAAGGATCTCAGATTTGGTATTAGAAGCATTGAGACATCACATCTCATGCTATAGGAAGGGTCTCATTTTGGAATGGGATATCACATCTCATGCTATAGGAAGGGTCTCAGGTTTGGTATAAGCATTGAGATATCACATCTCATGCTATAGGAAGGGTCTCAGGATTGGAATGGGAAGGAGTTGTATATGACATCTCATGCCATAGGAAGGGTCTCAGGTTTGGTAGAAGCATTGAGATATCACATCTCTGCTATCGGAAGGGTTTTAGGATTGGAATGGGAAGGAGTTGGATATCCCATATCATGCTATAGGAAGGGTCTCAGGATTGGAATGGGAAGGCCTTGGATATCACATCTCATGCTATAGGGAGGGTCTCAAGTTTGATATTAGAACCATTGAGATAACAAATCTCATGATATGGGAAGGGTCTCAGGATTGGAATGGGAAGGAGTTGGATATCACATCTCATGATAAAGGAAGGGTCTAAGGTTTGGAAGGGGATAGATTTGGATATCACAACTCATGTTATAGGACGGGTGTCAGGTTTGGTATTAGAAGCATTGAGATAGCAAGTCTCCTGGTATAGGAAGGGTCTCAGAATTGGAATGGGAAGGAGTTGGATATCACATCTCAAGCTATAGGAAGGGTCTCGGGATTGGAATGGGAAGGAGTTTGATATCACATCTCATGCCATAGTATGGGTCTCAGGTTTGGTAGAAGCATTGGGATATCACATCTCATGCTATCGGAAGGGTATCAGGATTGGATTTGGAAGTAGTTGGATATCCCATCTCATGCTATAGGAAGGGTCTCAGGTTGGAATGGGAAGGAGTTGGATATCACATCTCATGCTATAGGAAGGGTCTCAGGATTGGAATGGGAAGGGTTTGTTAGAGGCATTGAGATATCACATCTCATGCTATCAGAAGGGTCTCAGGGTTGGAATGGGAAGGAGTTGGATATCACATCTCATGCCAAAGGGAGGGTCTCAGGTTTGGAAGGGGAAGGATTTGGATATCACATCTCGTGTTATAGGAAGGATCTCAGGTTTGGTATTAGAAGAATTGAGATATCACATCTCATGCTATCGGAAGGATCTCAGGTTTGGTATTAGAAGCATTGAGATATCACATCTCATGCTCTCAGAAGGGTCTCAGGATTGGAATGGGAAGGAGTTGGATATCACATCTCATGCTATAGGAAGGGTCTCAGGATTGGAATGGGAAGGAGTTTTATATGACATCACATGCCATAGGAAGGATCTCAGGTTTGGTATTAGAAGCATTGAGACATCACATCTCATGCTATAGGAGGGGTCTCAGGATTGGAATGGGAAGGAGTTGGATATCACATCTCATGCCATAGGAAGGGTCTCAGGTTTGGTATTAGAAGCATTGAGATATCACATCTCATGCTATAGGAAGTGTCTGAGGATTGGAATGGGAAGGAGTCGGATATCACATCTCATGCTATAGAAGGGTCTCAGGTTTGGTAGAAGCATTGAGATATCACATCTCATGCTAGAGTAAGAGACTCAGGATTGGAATGGGAAGGAGTTGGATATCACATTTCATGTTAGAAAATGGATCTCATGTTTGGTATTAGAGGCATTGAGATATCACATCTCATGCTATAGGAAGGGTCTCAGGTTTGGTATAAGCATTGAGATTTCACATCTCATGCTATAGGAAGGGTCTCAGGATTGGAATTGGAAGGAGTTGGATATCCCATCTCATGTTATAGGACGGGTCTCGGGTTTGCTATTAGAATCATTGAGATATCACATCTCATGCTATAGGAAGGGTCTCAGGATTGGAATGGGAAGGAGTTGGATATCACATCTCATGCCAAAGGGAGGGTCTCAGGTTTGGAAGGGGAAGGATTTTGATATCACATCTCATGTTATAGGAAGGGTCTCAGGATTGAAATGGGAAATACTTCAATATCACATCTCATGCTATAGGAAGGCTCTCAGGTTTGGAAGGGGAAGGAGTTGGATATCACATTTCCCATCTCATGCTATAGGAAGGGTCTCAGGTTTGGTATTAGAAGCATTGAGATATCACATCTCATGCTATAGGAAGGGTCTCAGGATTGAAATGGGAAGGAGTTGGATATCACATCTCATGCCATTGGAAGGGTCTCAGGTTTGGTATAAGCATTGAGATATCGCATCTCTGCTATCAGAAGGGTCTCAGGATTGGAATGGGAAGGAGCTGGATATCACATCTCATGCTAAAGGAAGGGTCTCAGGTTTGGAATGGGAAGGAGTTTGATATCAACTCTCATGCCGTAGGAAGGGTCTCAGGTTTGGTATTAGAAGCATTGAGATATCACATCTCATGCTATAGGAAGTGTCTGAAGATTGGAATGGGAAGGAGTCGGATATCACATCTAATGCTATAGGAAGGGTCTCAGGTTTGGTAGAAGCATTGAGATATCACATCTCATGCTATAGGAAGAGTCTCAGGATTGGAATGGGAAGGAGTTGGATATCACATCTCATGCTATAGGACGGCTCTCAGGTTTGGAAGGGGAAGGAGTTGGATATCACATTTCATGTTAGAGGTAGGATCTCAGGTTTGGTATTAGAGGCATTGAGACATCACTTCTCATGCTATCAGAAGGGTCTCAGGATTTGAATGGGAAGGAGTTGGATATCACATCTCACGCTAAAGGGAGGGTCTCAGGTTTGGAAGGGGAAGGATTTGGATATCACATCTCATGTTATAGGAAGGATCTCAGGTTTGGTATTAGAAGCATTGAGATATCTCATCTCATGCTATCGGAAGGATCTCAGGTTTGGTATTAGAATCATTGAGACATCACATCTCATGCTATCAGAAGGGTTTCAGGATTGGAATGGGAAGGAGTTGGATATCACATCTCATGCTAAAGGGAGGGTCTCAGGTTTGGAAGGGGAAGGATTTGGATATCACATCTCATGTTATAGGAAGGATCTCAGGTTTGGTATTAGAAGCATTGAGATATCACATCTCATGCTATAGTAAGGGTCTCAGCATTGGAATGGGAAGGAGTTGGATATCACATCTCATGCTAAAGGAAGGGTGTCAGGTTTGGTAGAAGCATTGAGATATCCCATCTCATGCTATAGGAGGGGTCTCAGGATTGGAATGGGAAGGAGTTGGATATCACATCTCATGCCATAGGAAGGGTCTCAGGTTTGGTATAAGCATTGAGATATCACATCTCTGCTATCCGAAGGGTCTCAGGATTGGAATGGGAAGGACTTAGATATCACATCTCATGCTATAGGGAGGGTCTCAGTTTTGATATTAGAAGCATTGAGATATCACATCTCATGCTATAGGAAGGGACGCAGGATTGGAATGGGAAGGAGTTGGATATCATATCTCATGCTATAGGAAGGGTCTCAGGATTGGATTGGGAAGGAGTTTGATATCAAATCTCATGCCATAGGAAGGGTCTCAGGTTTGGTATTAGAAGCATTGAGATATCACATCTCATGCTATAGGAAGTGTCTGAGGATTGGAATGGGAAGGAGTCGGATATCACATCTCATGCTATAGAAGGATCTCAGGTTTGGTAGAAGCATTGAGATATCACATCTCATGCTATAGGAAGAGTCTAAGGATTGGAATGGGAAGGAGTTGGATATCACGTCTCATGTTATAGGAAGGGTCTCAGGTTTGGTAGTAGAAACATTGAGATATCAAATCTCATGCTATAGGAAGGGACGCAGGATTGGAATGGGACGGAGTTTGATATCACATCTCATGCTATAGGAAGGGTTTCAGGTTTGGTATTAGAAGCATTGAGATATCGCATCTCATGCTATAGGAAGGGTCTCAGGATTGGAATGGGAAGGAGTTGGATATCACATCTCATGCCATAGGAAGGGTCTCAGGTTTGGTATAAGCATTGAGATATAACATCTCTGCTATCGGAAGTGTCTCAGGATTGGGATGGGAAGGAGTGTGGCATGAGATGTGATATCAAACTCCTTCCTATTCCAATCCCGAGACCCTTCCTATAGCTTGAGATGTGATATCCAACTCCTTCCCATTCCAATTCTGAGACCCTTCCTATACCAGGACACTTGCTATCTCAATGCTTCTAATACCAAACCTGACACCCGTCCTATAACATGAGTTGTGATATCCAAATCCTTCCCCTTCCAAACCTTAGACCCTTCCTTTATCATGAGATGTGATATCCAACTCCTTCCCATTCCAATCCTGAGACCCTTCCCATATCATGAGATTTGTTATCTCAATGCTTCTAATATCAAACTTGATACCCTCCCTATAGCATGAGATGTGATATCCAAGTCCTTCCCATTCCAATCCTGAGACCCTTCCTATAGCATGAGATGTGATATCTCAATGCTTCTAATACCAAAACTGAGACCCTTCCTATAACATGATATGGGATATCCAACTCCTTCCCATTCCAATCCCAAAACCCTTCCGATAGCAGAGATGTGATATCTCAATGCTTATACCAAACCTGAGACCCTTCCTATGGCATGAGATGTTGTTAGGAAAGATTTCATGATTGTAGGGAATTTTCCTTCCATGTGGCAACCCCTAAACTTTTTGCTATTGTTTTTAACCTTGTTCTTGACTTTGCCAGAGAAGTACAGCCTTCTGCCGCACTTCTCTGGGCTTTCGCTCCTTTCTTATGGGGAAACTGACATGCCCTTAAGACAGTCAGTACCGGGGAACGCTGTTTCCCGTAGTTTCTTTTATCATGTTGCGGCTTTAGTGCAACATGACACAAGAGGGCACTGTAAGCTAAGTTACAGCTCTCTTGGGTCTCTAGCCTTCTACAGACCCTAGATACTCTTTTAGGATGGTATTTGATCGGTGCAAGTCATTCAGGGACTCGAATGGTGGCAGCGATCGTTTTGTTTATTTTGAGCTCCTTTTGGCGTTCTGAGCACGTTTTTCGCACTGAACCCAAAATGGTGGCCTGGCTCCCAAAATGGCCAGCCCACGAGGCTCCTTTGTCCTGTCCACTGATCGTCTTGCTCCCTTCACCTTCCCCAGGTCGGGCGACCCGGGGCCTTCCTTATTTGGGCATGTACTTTCCCGCGAAACGTAGTTGCTTTCGCGGGCTTCTACATGTCTTTTGTGTGCCTCCAGGGTGTGGGCTGGGATGTCTGGTCCCAATACACATCCTGGGTGCCAGAGAGTCTAGGGTGGTGTGAATGCCTGGGACCACCGTGGTCCGTGATTGGTCCACGTATGGTATGTGTGTTGATGTGCGGATCTCCCATTGGCTCCCCTCCGTTTTGGCGCGAAGGGAACCGTGGATAAGAGGGAGCTGGAAACACCACTACCACGTCGATCTCCTGAGTTCTAACGAACGAAGGAATACAGGAGCCAAGTATCCTGCAACCAAGAGGCAGGACCGAGCAATCGCTGGTGACCCGCTGAAGGAATCCTCCTTTGCTCTGCTGTCGTCCTGTGAAACCCTTTCCTCCTTGGATCGAACCAGAAGGCCTGTACTGGTGCTTCGACCTTTGGAATAGCAGGAACAGCTATTCCCGGCGACTTCATCAACTCCTGCCAAGTAAGCCTTCGGAAGTGTCTCTGGGCCATCCAGTTGACTGACCAGCTTACAAGGGAGTCCTGCTCTGTAACTGCTGCCAGGTTGTGTTGTATTTCGAGTCCTGGTCACTCTCCCACCCTTCGTACGCTTGGCGTCCCCAGGTCTGAAGGGAGGAGTGTACATTTGGCCCGAATACACACGGCCGCTCCGTTGTCCTGCTGCGGCAACAAAACTGTGCTGGTTTCGTCGATTGGGACGTCTTTTTGCTCTACACGACTACGAGGCGTTCCCTGCTCTTCTGAACCTGCCAGCTGCTGAAACTAACGTGGAGAAGCCTGGGTCTGCTTGCTTCGGGGACCGGTGAGTAGTTTAGCTAGGATCTGGTCGCCCTCCTGCAGTATCCCATTGCTTTTCCCTGCTGTGTAAAAACAGCACCCTTTTGGCCGTACTCGCGCTCTGCTTCTGCTCGCTGTGGAGGCTGCGCTTGAGTTGCGGAACCTGTTCTCCTTCTGCTGTGCACTAACCCGAACTGCCTGACTTCCTCCGAAGAGCTTCCCCTTTTGCCCGTTGGCACCGGCGTGGCAGGTACTTTGCGCACAAGGCTCCACTCTTCGCAGGGCTCGGACTTCCATCTAGTTAGGTGCCTCTGAAGGCGAACTGAGTCTAAAGCGTTATCGCACTGCCTGTTTTCCTTTCCTTTCAGGTGGACTACATATTTCGTGCTTTAAACGCTTGCGACTGTGTATTTGTATATATATTGTGTTGATATGGTATGTGTTGGTTTAATATTGTGATATTGTGATTTTCTCGCTACGGTCGTTGTTTTAAAGGCCTTAAAATAAATGTGTTTATATTTTTGATATAACACCTGTTTGGAGTAGTTTGTAAGCGCTCTTGCTTTGTGTGCTCATTGCGGGCTTTCAGTCACCCTCACCCCTCTTGAGACCTAGTCTTGACCGCCGCGATCGCTACCTTGATTGGTCTGGCTTGTCCAGAGGTTACCCTGTTCCAAGTAATTAGGTTGGCCTTCTGAACTTCTGCGCCACCAGGACAGAGTTCAGAAATCCGTCTTAACAGATGTCATATACAACTCCTTCCCATTCCAATCCTGAGACCCTTCCTAAAGCATGAGATGTGATATCTCAATGCTTATACCAAACCTGAGACCCTTCCTATAGCATGAGATGTGATATCCCATTCCTTCCCATTCCAAAATGAGACCCTTCCTATAGCATGAGATGTGATGTCTCAATGCTTCTAATACCATATCTGAGATCCTTCCTATAACACGAGATGTGATATCAAAATCCTTCCCCTTCCAAACCTGAGACCCTCCCTTTGGCATGAGATGTGATATCCAACTCCTTCCCATTCCAATCCTGAGACCCTTCCTACAGCATGAGATGTGATATCTCAATGATTCTAATAGCAAACCCGAGACCCGTCCTATAACATGAGATGGGATATCCAACTCCTTCCAATTCCAATCCTGAGACCCTTCCTATAGCATGAGATGTGATATCTCAATGCTTATACCAAACCTGAGACCCTTCCTATAGCATGAGATGTGATATCTCAATGCCTCTAATACCAAACATGAGATCCATTTTCTAACATGAAATGTGATATCCAACTCCTTCCCTTTCCAAACCTGAGAGCCTACCTATAGCATGAGATGTGATATCCAAGTCCTTCGCATTCCAATCCTTAGACCCTTCCTATAGCATGAGATGTGATATCTCAATGCTTATACCAAACCTGAGACCCTTCCTATAGCATGAGATGTGATATCTCAATGCCTCTAATACCAAACATGAGATCCATTTTCTAACATGAAATGTGATATCCAACTCCTTCCCTTTCCAAACCTGAGAGCCTACCTATAGCATGAGATGTGATATCCATCTCCTTCCCATTCCAATCCTGAGACCATTCCTATAGCATGAGATGTGATATCTCAATGCTTCTAATAGCAAACCTGTGATCCTTCCTATGACATGAGATGTGATATCCAATTCCTTCCCATGCCAAACCGGAGACCCTTCCTACAGCATGTGATGTGATATCTCAATGCTTCTACTAATACCAAACCCGAGACCCGTCCTATAGCATGAGATGTGATATCCAACTCCTTCCCATCCCAATCCTGAGACACTTTCGATAGCAGAGATGTGATATCTCAATTCTTATACCAAACCTGAGACCCTTCCTATAACATGAAATGGGATATCCAACTCCTTCCCATTCCAAACCTGAGACCCTTCCGATAGCAGAGATGTGATATCTCAATGTCTCTAATACCAAACCCGAGATCCTTCCGATAGCATGAGATGTGATATCTCAATGCTTCTAATACCAAACCTGAGATCCTTCCTATAACATGAGATGTGATATCCAAATCTTTCCCGTTCCAAACCTGAGACCCTTCCGATAGCATGAGATGTGATATCTCAATGCCTCTAATACCAAACCTGAGATCCTTCCGATAGCATGAGATGTGATATCTCAATGCTTCTAATACCAAACCTGAGATCCTACCTCTAACATTAAATGTGATATCCAACTCCTTCCCTTTCCAAACCTGAGAGCCTTCCTATAGCATGAGATGTGATATCCAAGTCCTTCTCATTCCAATCCGGAGACCCTTCCTATAACATGAGATGTGATATCCAACTCCTTCTGATTCCAACCTGAGACCCTTCCTATAGCATGAGATGTGATATCTCAATGCTTATACCAAACCTGAGACCCTTCCTATAGCATGAGATGTGATATCTCAATGCCACACCACGGCCCACTCAAGGAGGGGTGCCAAGCATGAGATTGGATATCCAACTCCTTCCAAATCCAATCCTGATACCCTTCTGATTGCATGAGATGTGATATCTCAATGCTTCTACCAAACCTGAGACCCATACTATGACATCAGATGTGATATCAAACTGCTTCCCATTCCAATCTTGAGACCCTTCCTATAGCTTGAGATGTGATATCCAACTCCTTCCCATTCCAATTCTGAGACCCTTCCTATACCATGAGACTTGATATCTCAATGCTTCTACCTACCTACCATACTATTGCATGAGATGTGATATCAAACTCCTTCCAATTCCAATCCTGAGAACCTTCCTATAACATGAGATGAGATATCCAAATCCTTCCCCTTCCAAACCTTAGACCCTTTCTTTATCATGAGAAGTGATATCCAACTCCTTCCCATTCCAATCCTGAGACTCTTCCGATAGTATGAGATGTGATATCCCAATGCTTCTAATAGCAAACCTGAGACCCTTCCTATAGCATGACATGTGATATCGAACTCCTTCCCATTCCAATACTGAGACTCAGATCCCCCGTCTAACCTTCTCACCACTCCTAGCTCCCGGATTGATCCTGCTCTCCTGCTGTCTCTTCTCTCCCTTCTTCGGCTTCCTTGCCTCTCTCCTTCCTCATCTGCCCTAGTTCAGGCTCCTTCTACACCTCCGCAGGGAGTACCTGATTTGTTCCCCTCCCCACTCTCAACTCTCATTCAGTTTCAAACAATCTGACATCTGACACTTCCTCGAAGAATCTGACAATGATGTCCTTGGTCTAACCGAGATATGGTTGACGGCTAGCACTGTCTCGAGCTTTGACACTCTCCTTCCTGATGACAAGTTCCTCTCCATGCCCAGATCCAAACGTTCTTGTGGGGCAGTATCCTTGATTCCCGTAGTAGATTGCTTTCCTATGCAGGCCGACTCCTCTTACGAATGCTTTGTCTGCATTCATTCTCTCTGTCCTGGCCATTCTCTCACCGTGGCTATTTACCTGCCCCCTTCATCTCTCAGTGGATGGACTTCTCCATCCTGGCCTCCTACCACTCAACTCCGCCTACTTTGAGAATTCAACATGAACCTGTATGCTTCCTGACCTGGACTTTTACGAGATCTGCAACTCTTCATGCCGCTGGCCCTACACACTCTGCAGGGAATACTCTGGATTTTCTGATCTCAGACCTCCCCCTCTGTAACCCTCTCAACAATCCTCTCCCATGGTGATCACGTTCTCCTCTCCAAAGAAGGATAACTACCAGCTGTTCCTCCTCAGAGGCGTTCTTCCTTTCTGTCCCTGGTCCCTGCACCGTTTCGCCTTGCAAACACTCGCTTCCCTGCTCTCTGGTTTAGAAGCTGTTCCTTCTCAGAGGCCTTTTTCCTTTCTGTCCTTGTTCTCTGCATCGTTTCGCTTTGCAAGTACTCGCTTCCCAGCTCTCTGGTTTAGACGCGTTTCCTGCCTTCTCTCCTCTTCCCGCTGCCTTCAAACCAACAAATGAGCTTCAAAAGAAACACGTTGCTCAGAATGCTTTATAACACCCATTATTCAACATGTAGCCGTAACCCGCTAGACGTATTGAAACGTGCTAAAAACTAGCAAAAACAGCTAGAAAATGTATTTTCCTCGCGTTTTTGTAAATGCGAATTCTGGTGGGTTCCCATGTTGTATGTACTGTGTCCGTTCGTTTGTTGCCCAATTCTGAAGATTTTAACCACTGTTCTCCTATACAAGGGGGGTTCAACATCTACTGCTGTTCACTGGCTGAATGTATACGGCTGAAATCTTCAATGCATTATCAGCTTTCCTGTTTTCGAACGTGTATTTGCCATCTGTTAATGCAGTCGCCCTGTGTTCATCGTCCCTTCTAGTTTACAGGCTGCACTCCCCTGGTGATCACATTCTCCTCTCCAGAGCAGGCTAACTACCAGCTGCTCCTCCTCAGAGGCGTTTATCCTTTCTATCCCTGCTCCCTGCACCGTTTCGCGTTGCTTGGACTCGCTTCCCAGCTCTCTGGTTTAGATGCGTGTTCCCTGCCTTCTCTCCTCTTCCTACAGCCTTCTTCCTTCATATTTACCACCGCTGGATAGGGATAAAGATGAACAAATGAGCTCCACGAGATACACAGTGCTCAGAATGCCATTATTCAACATATACCCGTAACCCGCTAGACGTATTGAAACGTGCTAAAAACTAGTAAAAACAGCTAGAAAATGTACTTTCCTCGCTTTTTGTAAATGCGAATTCTAGTGGGTTCCCATTTTGTACTCTGTTCGTGCGTTTGTTCAGTCGAATCCTGTTCTTTTGAACCACTCTTCTCCCATACAAGGGAGGATCAAAATGTGTTGTTCACAGGCTGAATTTATACTGCTGAAATGCTCGCTTCCGGTTTAGACGCGTGTACCCTGCATTTACCAAAACGCGAGGGAAGTACATTTTCTAGCTGGTTTTGTAAGTTGTTTAGCACGTTTCAATACTTCTAGCGGGTTACAGCTATATGTTGAATAATGGGTGTGATAAAGCATTCTGAACACTATCTTGTGGAGCTCATTGGAAGGCTGTAGGAAGTGGAGAGAAGGCAGGGAACACGCATCTAAACCAGAGAGCTGGGAAGCGAGTACATGCAACGCGAAACGGTTAAGGGAGCAGGGACAGAAAGGATGAACGCCTCTGAGGAGGAGCAGCTGGTAGTTAGCCTGCTCTGGAGAGGAGAATGTGATCATCATGGGAGTGCAGCCTGTAAACTAGAATGGACCATGAAAACAGGGCGACTGCATTAACAGATGGCAAATACACGTTCCAAAACAGTCAGGAAAGCTGATAATGCATTGAAGATTTCAGCCGTATACATTCAGCCTGTGAACAGCAGTAGATGTTGACCCCCCTTTGTATGGGAGAACAGTGGTTAAAAACTTCAGGATTCGACAACAAACGCGCGGACACAGTACAAACAACATCGGAACCCACCAGAATTCGCATATACAAAAACGCGAGGAAAGTACATTTTCTAGCTGTTTTTCCTGTTTTTAGCACGTTTCAATACATCTAGCGGGTTATGGCTATATGTTGAATAATGGGTGTTATAAAGCATTCTGAGCACTGTGTATCTTTTGGAGCTCATTTGTTGATTTGAAGGCAGCGGGAAGAGGAGAGAGGGCAAGGATACGCGTCTAAACCAGAGAGTTGGGAAGCGAGTACTTGCAAAGCGAAACGGTGCAGGGGACAGGGACAGAAAGGAATAACGCCTCTGAGGCGGAACAGCTGTTAGTTAGCCTTCTTTGGAGAAGAGAACGTGATCACCACGGGAGTGCAGCCTTGAAACTAGAAGGGACGATGAAAACATGGTGACTGGAATAACAGATGGCAAATACACTTTCCAGAACAGTCGGATTACCCGATAATGCATTGAAGATTTCAGCAGTATACATTCAGCCTGTGAACAGTAGATTTTGACCCCCCCCCCCTTGCATGGGTGAAGAGTGGTTAAAAACATCAGGATTCCACTGAACAAATGCACGAACCGAGTACAAAATGGGAATCCACCAGAATTCGCATTTACCAAAACGCGAGGAAAGTACATCTTCTAGCTATTTTTGCTAGTTTTTAGCACTTTTCAATACGTCTAGCGGGTTACAGCTATATCTTGAATAATGGGTGTTATAAAGCATTCTGAGCACCGTGTATCTTTTGAAGCTCATTTGTTTATTTCAAGGCCGCGGGAAGCGGAGAGAAGGCAGGGAACACGCGTCTAAACCAGAGAGCTGGGAAGCGAGTACTTGCAACGCGAAACGATGCAGAGAGCAGGGACAGATAGGAAGAACTCCTCTGAGGAGGAACAGCTGGCAGTTAGCCTTCTTTGGAGATGAGAACTTGATCACCACGGGAGAGAATTGTTGAGAGGGTTACAGAGGGGGAGGTCTGAGATCAGAAAATCCTGAGTATTCCCAGCAGTTTGTAGGGCCAGCGACATGAAGAGTTGCCGATTTCGTAAAAGTCCAGGTCAGGAAGCATACAGGTTCATGTTGAATTCTCCAAGTAGGCGGAGTTGAGTGGTAGGAGGCCAGGATGGAGAAGTCCATCCACTGAGAGAGGAAGGGGGCAGGCAAATAGCCACGGTGAGAGAATGGGCAGGAAAGAGAGAATGCATGCAGACAAGGCATTCGTGAGAGGAGTCGGCCTGCATAGGAGAGCAATTTACTACAGGAATCAAGGATACTCCCCCTCAAGAACGGTTGGATCTGGGCATGGAGAGGAACTTGTCATCAGGGAGGAGAGTGTCAAAGCTCGAGACAGCGCTGGCCGTCAACCATGTCTCGGTTAGACCAAGGACATCAAGGTCGGGTTCTTCCGGGAAATGGCAGATGTCAGATGAGTGTTTGAAACTGAGTGAGAGTTGAGAGTGGGGAGGGGTACAAATCAGTAATCCCTGCGGAGGTGTAGAAGGAGCCTGAACTAGGGCAGATGAGGAAGGAGAGAGGAAAGGAAGCAGAAGAAGGGAGAGAAGAGACAGGAGAGCATGATCAATCCGGGAGCTAGGTGTGGTGAGAAGGTTAGACGGGGAGGTCTGAGTCTCAGGATTGGAATGGGAAGGAGTTGGATATCACATCTCATGCTATAGGGAGGTTCTCAGGTTTGATATTAGAAGCATTCAGATATCACATCTCATGCTATAGGAAGTGTCTCAGGATTGGAATGGGAAGGAGCTGGATATCCCATCTCATGCCATAGGAAGGGTCTCAGGTTTGGAAGGGGAAGGATTTGGATTGCACATCTCATGTTATAGGATGGTTCTCATGTTTGGTTTTAGAAGCATTGAGATATCACATCTCATGCTATCGGAAGGGTCTCAGGTTTGGAATGGGAAGGAGTTGGATATCACATCTCATGTTATAGGAAGGATCAGAGGTTTGGTATTAGAAGCATTGTGATATCACATCTCATGCTATAGGAAGGGTCTCAGGATTGGAATGGGAAGGAGTTGGATATCACATCTCATGCTAAAGGAAAGGTCTCAGGTTTGGAAGGGGAAGGATTTGGATCTCACATATGTTTTAGGATGGGTCTCAGGTTTGATATTAGAAGCATTGAGATATCACATCTCATTGTATAGGAAGGGTCTCAGGATTGGAATGGGAAGGAGTTGGATATCACATCTCATGCTAAAGGAAAGGTCTCAGGTTTGGAAGGGGAAGGATTTGGATCTCACATATGTTTTAGGACGGGTCTCAGGTTTGATATTAGAAGCATTGAGATATCACATCTCATTGTATAGGAAGGGTCTCAGGATTGGAATGGGAAGGAGTTGGATAGCACATCTCAAGCTATCTCAGGATTGGAATGGGAAGGAGTTTGATATCACATCTCAAGCTATAGGAAGGGTTTCAGGATTGGAATGGGAAGGAGTTGGATATCACATCTCATGTTATAGGAAGGGTCTCAGTATTGGAATGGGAAGGATTTGGATATCACATCTCTTGCTATAGGAAGGGTCTCAGGTTTTTTATCAGAAACATTGAGATATCACATCTCATGCTAAAGGAAGGGTTTCAGGATTGGAATGGGAAGGATTTGGATATCACATCTCATGCTAAAGGAAGGGTCTCAGGTTTGGAAGGGGAAGGATTTGGATATCATATCACATGTTATAGGACGGGTCCCAGGTTTGGTATTAGAAGCATTGAGATATCACATCTCATGGTATAGGAAGGGTCTCAGGATTGGAATGGGAAGGAGTTGGATATCCCTTCTCATGCTATAGGAAGGGTCTCAGGTTGGAATGGGAAGGAGTTGGAAATCACATCTCATGTTATAGGAAGGGTCTCAGTATTGGAATGGGAAGGATTTGGATATCATATCTCTTGCTATAGGAAGGGTCTCATGTTTTTTATTAGAAACAGAGATATCACATCTCATGCTATAGGAAGGGTTTCAGGATTGGAATGGGAAGGATTTGGATATCACATCTCATGCTAAAGGAAGGTTCTCAGGTTTGGAAGGGGAAGGAGTTGGATATCACATCTCATGCTAAAGGAAGGGTCTCAGGTTTGATAGAAGCATTGAGATATTACATCTCATGCTATAGGAAGGGTCTCAGGATTGGAATGGGAAGGAATTGGATATCACATCTCATGCTAAAGGAAGGGTCTCAGGTTTGATAGAAGCATTGAGATTTCACATCTCATGCTATAGGAAGGGTCTCAGGTTGGTATAAGCATTGAGATATCACATCTCTGCTATCGGAAGGGTCTCAGGATAGGAATGAGAAGGACTTAGATATCACATCTCATGCTATAGGGAGGGTCTCAGTTTTGATAGAAGCATTGAGATATCACATCTTATGCTATAGGAAGGGTCTCAGGTTTGCTATAAGCATTGAGATATCACATCTCTGCTATCGGAAGGGTCTCAGGATAGGAATGGGAAGGACTTAGATATCACATCTCATGCTATAGGGAGGGTCTCAGTTTTGATATTAGAAGCATTGAGATATCACATCTCAAGCTATCTCAGGATTAGAATGGGAAGGAGTTTGATATCACATCTCAAGCTATAGGAAGGGTCTCAGGTTTGGAAGGGGAAGGATTTGGATCTCACATCTCATGTTTTAGGACGGGTCTCAGGTTTGGTATTAGAAACATTGAGATATCACATCTCATGGTATAGGAAGGGTCTCAGGATTGGAATGGGGAGGAGTTGGATATCACATCTCATGCTATAGGAAGGGTCTCAGGTTTGGTAAAAGCATTGAGTTATCACATCTCATGCTATAGGAAGGGTCTCAGGATTGGAATGGGAAGGAGTTGGATATCACATCTCATGCCATAGGAAGGGTCTCAGGTTTGGCATAAGCATTGAGATATCACATCTCTGCTTTCGTAAGGGTCTCAGGATTGGTATAGGAAGGAGTTGGATATCCCATCTCATGCTTTAAGAAGGGTCTCAGGTTTGGTATTAGAAGCATTGAGATAGCACATCTCATGCTATAGGAAGGGTCTAAGGATTGGAATGGGAAGGAGTTGGATATCACATCTTATGCTATAGGAAGGGTCTCAGGTTTGGTATTACAAGCATTGTGATATTACATCTCATGCTATAGGAAGGGTCTCAGGATTGGAATGGGAAGGATTTGGATATCACATCTCATGCCATAGGAAGGGTCTCAGGTTGGAATGGGAAGGAGTTTCATATCACATCTCAAGCCATAGGAAGGGTCTCAGGTTTGGAAGGGGAAGGATTTGGATCTCACATCTCATGTATTAGGACGGGTCTCAGGTTTGGTATTGGAAGCATTGAGATAGCACATCTCATGGTATAGGAAGGGTCCCAGGATTGGAATGGGAAGGAGTTGGATATCACATCTCAAGCTATCTCAGGATTGGAATGGGAAGGAGTTTGATATCACATCTCAAGCTATAGGAAGGGTCTCAGGTTTGGAAAGGGAAGGATTTGGATTTCACATCTCATGTTGTAGGATGGTTCTCATGTTTGGTTTTAGAAGCATTGAGATATCACATCCCATGCTATCGGAAGGGTCTGAGGTTTGGAAAGGAAAGGATTTGGATTTCACATATGTTATAGGATGGTTCTCGGTTTGGTTTTAGAAGCATTAAGATATCACATCTCATGCTATAGGAAGGGTCTCAGGTTTGGAATGGGAAGGAGTTGGATACACATCTCATGTTATAGGAAGGATCTCAGGTTTGGTATTAGGAGCATTGAGATATCACATATCATGCTATAGGAAAGGTCTCAGGATTGGAATGGGAAGGAGTTGGATATCACATCTCATGCTAAAGGAAAGGTCTCAGGTTTGGAAGGGGAAGGATTTGGATCTCACATATGTTTTAGGACGGTCTCAGGTTTGGTATTAGAAGCATTGAGATATCACATCTCATGGTATAGGAAGGGTCTCAGGATTGGAATGGGAAGGAGTTGGATAGCACTTCTCAAGCTATAGGAAGGGTTTCAGGATTGGAATGGGAAGGAGTTGGATATCACATCTCATGTTATAGGAAGGGTCTCAGGATTGGAATGGGAAGGATTTGGATATCACATCTCTTGCTATAGGAAGGGTCTCAGTTTTTTATTAGAAACATTGAGATATCACATCTCATGCTATAGGAAGGATTTCAGGATTGGAATTGGAAGGATTTGGATATCACATCTCATGCTAAAGGAAGGGTCTCAGGTTTGGAAGGGGAAGGATTTGAATATCATATCTCATGTTATAGGACGGGTCCCAGGTTTGGAATTAGAAGCATTGAGATATCACATCTTATGCTATAGGAAGGGTCTCAGGTTTGGTATTACAAGCATTGTGATATTACATCTCATGCTATAGGAAGGGTCTCAGGATTGGAATGGGAAGGATTTGGATATCACATCTCATGCCATAGGAAGGGTCTCAGGTTGAAATGGGAAGGAGTTGGATATCACATCTCATGTTATAGGTAGCGTCTCAGGATTGGAATGGGAAGGATTTGGATATCACATCTCAAGCTAAAGGAAGGGTCTCAGGTTTGGAAGGGGAAGGATTTGGATATCATATCTCATGTTATAGAACGGGTCCCAGGTTTGGTATTTGAAACATTGCGGTTCACATCTCATGGTATAGGAAGGGTCTCAGGATTGGAATGGGAAGGAGTTGGATATCACATCTCATCCAATAGGAAGGGTCTCAGGTTTGGAATGGGAAATAATTGGATATCACATCTCATGTTATGGGAAGGGTCTCAGGATTGCAATGGGAAGGAGTTGGATATCCCTTCTCATGCTATAGGAAGGGTGTAAGGTTTGGTATTAGAAGCATTGAGATAGCAAGTCTCCTGGTATAGGAAGGATCTCAGGTTTTGAATGGGAAGGATGTGGATATCACATCTCTTGCTATAGGAAGGGTCTCAGGTTATTTATTAGAAACATGAGATATCACATCTCATGCTATAGGAAGGGTTTCAGGATTGGAATGGGAAGGATTTGGATATCACATTTCATGCTAAAGGAAGGGTCTCACGTTTGGAAGGGGAAGGATTTGGATATCACATCTCATGTTATAGAATGGGTCCCAGGTTTGGTATTAGAAGCATTGAGATATCACAACTCATGCCATAGGAAGGGTCTCAGGATTGGAATGGGAAGGAGTTGGATATCACATCTCATGCTAAAGGAAGGGTCTCAGGTTTGATAGAAGCATTGAGATATCACATCTCATGCTATAGGAAGTGTCTCAGGATTGGAATGGGAAGGAGTTGGATATCACATCTCATGCCATAGGAAGGGTCTCAGGATTGGAATGGGAAGGACTTGGATATCACATCTCATGCTATAAGGAGGGTCTCAAGTTTGATATTAGAAGCATTGAGATAACAAATCTCATGATATGGGAAGGGTCTCAGGATTGGAATGGGAAGGAGTTGGATATCACAACTCATGTTATAGGACGGGTGTAAGGTTTGGTATTAGAAGCATTGAGATAGCAAGTCTCCTGGTTTAGGAAGGGTCTCAGAATTGGAATGGGAAGGAGTTGGATATCACATCTCAAGCTATAGGAAGGGTCTCGGGATTGGAATGGGAAGGAGTTTGATATCACATCTCATGCCATAGTATGGGTCTCAGGTTTGGTAGAAGCATTGGGATATCACATCTCATGCTATCGGAAGGGTATCAGGATTGGATTTGGAAGTAGTTGGATATCCCATCTCATGCTATAGGAAGGGTCTCAGGTTGGAATGGGAAGGAGTTGGATATCACATCTCATGTTATAGGAAGGGTCTCAGGATTGGAATGGGAAGGACTTCGATATCACATCTCATGTTATAGGAAGGCTCTCAGGTTTGGAATTGGAAGGAGTTGGATATCACATTTCATTTTAGATGTAGGATCTCAGGTTTGGTATTAGAGGCATTGAGACATCACATCTCATGCTATCAGAAGGGTCTAAGGATTGGAATGGGAAGGAGTTGGATATCACATCTCACGCTAAAGGGAGGGTCTCTGGTTTGGAAGGGGAAGGATTTGGATATCACATCTCATGTTATAGGAAGGATCTCAGGTTTGGTATTAGAAGCATTGAGATATCACATCTCATGCTAACGGAAGGATCTCAGGTTTGGTATTAGAAGCATTGAGATATCACATCTCATGCTATCAGAAGGGTCTCAGGATTGGAATGGGAAGGAGTTGGATATCACATCTCATGCTAAAGGGCGGGTCTCAGGTTTGGAAGGGGAAGGATTTGGATATCACATCTCATGTTATAGGAAGGATCTCTGGTTTGGTATTAGAAGCATTGAGATATCACATCTCATGCTATAGTAAGGGTCTCAGGATTGGAATGGGAAGGAGTTGGATATCACATCTCATGCTAAAGGAAGGGTCTCAGGTTTGGTAGAAGCATTGAGATATCACATCTCATGCTATAGGAAGGGTCTCAGGATTGGAATGGGAAGGAGTTGGATATCACATCTCATGCCATAGGAAGGGTCTCAGGTTTGGTATAAGCATTGAGATATCACATCTCTGCTATCTGAAGGGTCTCAGGATTGGAATGGGAAGGACTTAGATATCACATCTCATGCTATAGGGAGGGTCTCAGTTTTGATATTAGAAGCATTGAGATATCACATCTCATGCTATCGGAAGGGTCTCAGGATTGGAATGAGAAGGAGCTGGATATCACATCTCATGCTAAAGGAAGGGTCTCAGGTTTGGAAGGGGAAGGATTTGGATATCACATCTCATGTTATAGGACGGGTCTCACGTTTGGTATTAGAAGCATTAAGATATCACATCTCATGGTATAGGAAGGGTTTCAGGATTGTAATGGGAAGGAGTTGGATATCATATCTCATTCTATGGGAAGGGTCTCAGGATTGGATTGGGAAGGAGTTTGATATCAAATCTCATGCCATAGGAAGGGTCTCAGGTTTGGTATTAAAAGCATTGAGATATCACATCTCATGCTATAGGAAGTGTCTGAGGATTGGAATGGGAAGGAGTCGGATACCACATCTCATGCTATAGGAAGGGTCTCAGGTTTGGTAGAAGCATTGAGATATCACATCTCATGCTATAGGAAGAGTCTCAGGATTGGAATGGGAAGGAGTTGGATATCACATCTCATGCTATAGGACGGCTCTCAGGTTTGGAAGGGGAAGGAGTTGGATATCACATTTCATGTTAGAGGTAGGATCTCAGGTTTGGTATTAGAGGCATTGAGACATCACATCTCATGCTATCAGAAGGGTCTCAGGATTGGAATGGGAAGGAGTTGGATATCACATCTCACGCTAAAGGGAGGGTCTCAGGTTTGGAAGGGGAAGGATTTGGATATCACATCTCATGCTATAGGAAGGATCTCAGGTTTGGTATTAGAAGCATTGAGTTATCACATCTCATGCTATCGGAAGGATCTCAGGTTTGGTATTAGAAGCATTGAGACATCACATCTCATGCTATCAGAAGGGTCTCAGGATTGGAATGGGAAGGAGTTGGATATCACATCTAATGCTAAAGGGAGGGTCTCAGGTTTGGAAGGGGAAGGATTTGGATATCACATCTCATGTTATAGGAAGGATCTCAGGTTTGGTATTAGAAGCATTGAGATATCACATCTCATGCTATAGTAAGGGTCTCAGGATTGGAATGGGAAGGAGTTGGATATCACATCTCATGCTAAAGGAAGGGTGTCAGGTTTGGTAGAAGCATTGAGATATCCCATCTCATGCTATAGGAGGGGTCTCAGGATTGGAATGGGAAGGAGTTGGATATCACATCTCATGCCATAGGAAGGGTCTCAGGTTTGGTATAAGCATTGAGATATCACATCTCTGCTATCCGAAGGGTCTCAGGATTGGAATGGGAAGGACTTAGATATCACATCTCATGCTATAGGGAGGGTCTCAGTTTTGTTATTAGAAGCATTGAGATATCACATCTCATGCTATCGGAAGGGTCTCAGGATTGGAATGAGAAGGAGCTGGATATCACATCTCATGCTAAAGGAAGGGTCTCAGGTTTGGAAGGGGAAGGATTTGGATATCACATCTCATGTTATAGGACGGGTCTCAGGTTTGGTATTAGAAGCATTGAGATATCACATCTCATGGTGTAGGAAGGGTTTCAGGATTGGAATGGGAAGGAGTTGGATATCATATCTCATGCTATAGGAAGGGTCTCAGGATTGGATTGGGAAGGAGTTTGATATCAAATCTCATGCCATAGGAAGGGTCTCAGGTTTGGTATTAGAAGCATTGAGATATCACATCTCATGCTATAGGAAGTGTCTGAGGATTGGAATGGGAAGGAGTCGGATATCACATCTCATGCTATAGAAGGGTCTCAGGTTTGGTAGAAGCATTGAGATATCACATCTCATGCTATAGGAAGAGTCTCAGGATTGGAATGGGAAGGAGTTGGATATCACGTCTCATGTTATAGGAAGGGTCTCAGGTTTGGTAGTAGAAACATTGAGATATCAAATCTCATGCTATAGGAAGGGACGCAGGATTGGAATGGGACGGAGTTTGATATCACATTTCATGCTATAGGAAGGGTCCAGGTTTGGTATTAGAAGCATTGAGATATCGCATCTCATGCTATAGGAAGGGTCTCAGGATTGGAATGGGAAGGAGTTGGATATCACATCTCATGCCATAGGAAGGGTCTCAGGTTTGGTATAAGCATTGAGATATAACATCTCTGCTATCGGAAGTGTCTCAGGATTGGGATGGGAAGGAGTTGGATATCACATCTCATACTATAGGAAGGGTCTCAGGTTTGGAACGGGAAGGAGTTGGATATCCCATCTCATGTTATAGGACGGGTCTCAGGTTTGGTATTAGAAGCATTGAGATATCACATCGCATGCTGTAGGAAGGGTTTCAGGTTTGGAATGGGAAGGAATTGGATATCACATCTCATGTCATAGCAAGGATCTCAGGTTTGGTATTAGAAGCATTGAGATATCACATCTCATGCTATAGGCATGGTCTCAGATTGGAATGGGAAGGAGTTGGATATCACATCTCATGCTATATGAAGGGACTCAGATTTGGTATTACAAGCATTGTGATATTTCATCTCATGCTATAGGAAGGGTCTCAGGATTGGATTGGGAAGGAGTCGGATATCACATCTCATGCTATAGGAAGGGTTTCAGGTTCTAATGGGAAGGATTTGTATACCACATCTCTTGCTATAGGAAGGGCCTCAGGTTTGGTATGAGAAACATTGAGATATCACATCTCATGGTATGGGAAGGGTCTCAGGATTCGAATGGGAAGGAGTTTGATATCACATCTCATGCCATAGGAAGGGTCTCAGGTTTGGTAGAAGCATTGAGATATCACATCTCATGCTATCAGAAGGGTCTCAGGATTGGATTGGGAAGGAGTTGGATATCCCATATCATGCTATAGGAAGGGTCTCAGGTTTGGTATTAGAAGCATTGAGATATCACGTCTCATGCTATAGGAAGGGTCTCAGGATTGGAATGGGAAGGAGTTGGATATCACATTTCATGTTAGAGGTAGGATCTCAGGTTTGTTAGAGGCATTGAGATATCACATCTCATGCTCTCAGAAGGGTCTCAGGATTGGAATGGGAAGAAGTTGGATATCACATCTCATGCTATAGGAAGGGTCTCAGGATTGGAATGGGAAGGAGTTTTATATGACATCACATGCCATAGGAAGGATCTCAGGTTTGGTATTAGAAGCATTGAGACATCACATCTCATGTTATAGGAAGGGTCTCAGGATTGGAATGGGAAGGAGTTGGATATCACATCTCATGCTATAGGAAGGGTCTCAGGTTTGGTATAAGCATTGAGATATCACATCTCATGCTATAGGAAGGGTCTCACATTTGGAAAGGGAAGGAGTAGGATATCACATTTCATGTTAGAGGTAGGATCTCAGGTTTGGTATTAGAGGCATTGAGATATCACATCTCATGCTATCAGAAGGCTCTCAGGATTGGAATGGGAAGGAGTTGGATATTACATCTCATGCCAAAGGGAGGGTCTCAGGTTTGGAAGGGGAAGTATTTGGATATCACATCTCGTGTTATAGGAAGGATCTCAGGTTTGGTATTAGAAGAATTGAGATATCACATCTCATGTTATCGGAAGGATCTCAGGTTTGGTATTAGAAGCATTGAGATATCACATCTCATGCTATCAGAAGGGTCTCAGGATTGGAATGGGAAGGAGTTGGATATCCCATCTCATGCTATAGGAAGGGTCTCAGGTTGGAATGGGAAGGAGTTGGATATCACATCTCATGTTATAGGAAGGGTCTCAGGATTGGAATGGGAAATACTTCGATATCACATCTCATGCTATAGGAAGGCTCTCAGGTTTGGAAGGGGAAGGAGTTGGATATCACATTTCATGTTAGAGGTAGGAACTCAGGTTTGTTAGAGGCATTGAGATATCACATCTCATGCTATCAGAAGGGTCTCAGGATTGGAATGGGAAGGAGTTGGATATCACATCTCATGCCAAAGGGAGGGTCTCAGGTTTGGAAGGGGAAGGATTTGGATATCACATCTCGTGTTATAGGAAGGATCTCAGGTTTGGTATTAGAAGAATTGAGATATCACATCTCATGCTATCGGAAGGATCTCAGGTTTGGTATTAGAAGCATTGAGATATCACATCTAATGCTCCCAGAAGGGTCTCAGGATTGGAATGGGAAGGAGTTGGATATCACATCTCATGTTATAGGAAGGGTCTCAGGATTGGAATGGGAAGGAGTTGGATATCACATCTCATGCTATAGGAAGGTTCTCGGGTTTGGTATAAGCATTGAGATATCACATCTCATGCTATAGGAAGGGTCTCAGGATTGGAATGGGAAGAAGTTGGATATCACATCTCATGCTAAAGGGAGGGTCTCAGGTTTGGAAGGGGAAGGATTTGGATATCACATCTCATGTTATAGGAAGGATCTCAGGTTTGGTATTAGAAGCATTGAGATACATCTCATGCTAACGGAAGGGTATCAGGATTGGATTTGGAAGTAGTTGGATATCCCATCTCATGCTATAGGAAGGGTCTCAGGTTGGAATGGGAAGGTGTTGGGTATCACATCTCATGTTATAGGAAGGGTCTCAGGATTGAAATGGGAAATACTTCAATATCACATCTCATGCTATAGGAAGGCTCTCAGGTTTGGAAGGGGAAGGTGTTGGATATCACATTTCCCATCTCATGCTATAGGAAGGGTCTCAGGTTTGGTATTAGAAGCATTGAGATATCACATCTCATGCTATAGGAAGGGTCTCAGGATTGAAATGGGAAGGAGTTGGATATCACATCTCATGCCATAGGAAGGGTCTCAGGTTTGGTATAAGCATTGAGATATCGCATCTCTGCTATCGGAAGGGTCTCAGGATTGGAATGGGAAGGAGCTGGATATCACATCTCATGCTAAAGGAAGGGTCTCAGGTTTGGAAGGGGAAGGATTTGGATATCACATCTCATGTTATAGGACGGGTCTCAGGTTTCGTATTAGAAGCATTAAGATATCACATCTTATGGTATAGGAAGGGTTTCAGGATTGGAATGGGAAGGAGTTGGATATCATATCTCATGCTATAGGAAGGGTCTCAGGATTGGAATGGGAAGGAGTTTGATATCAAATCTCATGCCATAGGAAGGGTCTCAGGTTTGGTATTAGAAGCATTGAGATATCACATCTCATGCTATAGGAAGTGTCTGAGGATTGGAATGGGAAGGAGTTGGATATCACATCTCATGCTATAGGAAGGGTCTCAGGATTGGATTTGGAAGTAGTTGGATATCCCATCTCATGCTATAGGAAGGGTCTCAGGTTGGAATGGGAAGGAGTTGGATATCACATCTCATGTTATAGGAAGGGTCTCAGGATTGGAATGGGAAGGACTTCGATATCACATCTCATGTTATAGGAAGGCTCTCAGGTTTGGAAGGGGAAGGAGTTGGATATCACATTTCATGTTAGATGTAGGATCTCAGGTTTGGTATTAGAGGCATTGAGACATCACATCTCATGCTATCAGAAGGATCTAAGGATTGGAATGGGAAGGAGTTGGATATCACATCTCACACTAAAGGGAGGGTCTCTGGTTTGGAAGGGGAAGGATTTGGATATCACATCTCATGTTATAGGAAGGATCTCAGGTTTGGTATTAGAAGCATTGAGATATCACACCTCATGCTATCGGAAGGATCTCAGGTTTGGTATTAGAAGCATTGAGATATCACATCTCATGCTATCAGAAGGGTCTCAGGATTGGAATGGGAAGGAGTTGGATATCACATCTCATGCTAAAGGGAGGGTCTCAGGTTTGGAAGGGGAAGGATTTGGATATCACATCTCATGTTATGGGAAGGATCTCAGGTTTGGTATTAGAAGCATTGAGATATCACATCTCATGCTATAGTAAGGGTCTCAGGATTGGAATGGGAAGGAGTTGGATATCACATCTCATGCTAAAGGAAGGGTCTCAGGTTTGGTAGAAGCATTGAGATATCACATCTCATGCTATAGGAAGGGTCTCAGGATTGGAATGGGAAGGAGTTGGATATCACATCTCATGCCATAGGAAGGGTCTCAGGTTTGGTATAAGCATTGAGATATCACATCTCTGCTATCCGAAGGGTCTCAGGATTGGAATGGGAAGGACTTAGATATCACATCTCATGCTATAGGGAGGGTCTCAGTTTTGATATTAGAAGCATTGAGATATCACATCTCATGCTATCGGAAGGGTCTCAGGATTGGAATGAGAAGGAGCTGGATATCACATCTCATGCTAAAGGAAGGGTCTCAGGTTTGGAAGGGGAAGGATTTGGATATCACATCTCATGTTATAGGACGGGTCTCACGTTTGGTATTAGAAGCATTAAGATATCACATCTCATGGTATAGGAATGGTTTCAGGATTGGAATGGGAAGGAGTTGGATATCATATCTCATGCTATAGGAAGGGTCTCAGGATTGGATTGGGAAGGAGTTGGATATCAAATCTCATGCCATAGGAAGGGTCTCAGGTTTGGTATTAGAAGCATTGAGATATCACATCTCATGCTATAGGAAGTGTCTGAGGATTGGAATGGGAAGGAGTCGGATATCACATCTCATGCTATAGGAAGGGTCTCAGGTTTGGTAGAAGCATTGAGATATCACATCTCATGCTATAGGAAGAGTCTCAGGATTGGAATGGGAAGGAGTTGGATATCACATCTCATGCTATAGGACGGCTCTCAGGTTTGGAAGGGGAAGGAGTTGGATATCACATTTCATGTTAGAGGTAGGATCTCAGGTTTGGTATTAGAGGCATTGAGACATCACATCTCGTGCTATCAGAAGGGTCTCAGGATTGGAATGGGAAGGAGTTGGATATCACATCTCACGCTAAAGGGAGGGTCTCAGGTTTGGAAGGGGAAGGATTTGGATATCACATCTCTTGTTATAGGAAGGATCTCAGGTTTGGTATTAGAAGCATTGAGATATCACATCTCATGCTATCGGAAGGATCTCAGGTTTGGTATTAGAAGCATTGAGACATCACATCTCATGCTATCAGAAGGGTTTCAGGATTGGAATGGGAAGGAGTTGGATATCACATCTCATGCTAAAGGGAGGGTCTCAGGTTTGGAAGGGGAAGGATTTGGATATCACATCTCATGTTATAGGAAGGATCTCAGGTTTGGTATTAGAAGCATTGAGATATCACATCTCATGCTATAGTAAGGGTCTCAGCATTGGAATGGGAAGGAGTTGGATATCACATCTCATGCTAAAGGAAGGGTGTCAGGTTTGGTAGAAGCATTGAGATATCCCATCTCATGCTATAGGAGGGGTCTCAGGATTGGAATGGGAAGGAGTTGGATATCACATCTCATGCCATAGGAAGGGTCTCAGGTTTGGTATAAGCATTGAGGTATCACATCTCTGCTATCCGAAGGGTCTCAGGATTGGAATGGGAAGGACTTAGATATCACATCTCTTGCTATAGGGAGGGTCTCAGTTTTGATATTAGAAGCATTGAGATATCACATCTCATGCTATCGGAAGGGTCTCAGGATTGGAATGAGAAGGAGCTGGATATCACATCTCATGCTAAAGGAAGGGTCTCAGGTTTGGAAGGGGAAGGATTTGAATATCACATCTCATGTTATAGGACGGGTCTCAGGTTTGGTATTAGAAGCATTAAGATATCACATCTCATGGTGTAGGAAGGGTTTCAGGATTGGAATGGGAAGGAGTTGGATATCATATCTCACGCTATAGGAAGGGTCTCAGGATTGGATTGGGAAGGAGTTTGATATCAAATCTCATGCCATAGGAAGGGTCTCAGGTTTGGTAGTAGAAACATTGAGATATCAAATCTCATGCTATAGGAAGGGACGCAGGATTGGAATGGGACGGAGTTTGATATCACATCTCATGCTATAGGAAGGGTCTCAGGTTTGGTATTAGAAGCATTGAGATATCACATCTCATGCTATAGGAAGTGTCTGAGGATTGGAATGGGAAGGAGTCGGATATCACATCTCATGCTATAGGAAGGGTCTCAGGTTTGGTAGAAGCATTGAGATATCACATCTCATGCTATAGGAAGAGTCTCAGGATTGGAATGGGAAGGAGTTGGATATCACATCTCATGCTATAGGACGGCTCTCAGGTTTGGAAGGGGAAGGAGTTGGATATCACATTTCATGTTAGAGGTAGGATCTCAGGTTTGGTATTAGAGGCATTGAGACATCACATCTCATGCTATCAGAAGGGTCTCAGGATTGGAATTTGAAGGAGTTGGATATCACATCTCACGCTAAAGGGAGGGTCTCAGGTTTGGAAGGGGAAGGATTTGGATATCACATCTCATGTTATAGGAAGGATCTCAGGTTTGGTATTAGAAGCATTGAGATACATCTCATGCTAACGGAAGGGTATCAGGATTGGATTTGGAAGTAGTTGGATATCCCATCTCATGCTATAGGAAGGGTCTCAGGTTGGAATGGGAAGGTGTTGGGTATCACATCTCATGTTATAGGAAGGGTCTCAGGATTGAAATGGGAAATACTTCAATATCACATCTCATGCTATAGGAAGGCTCTCAGGTTTGGAAGGGGAAGGTGTTGGATATCACATTTCCCATCTCATGCTATAGGAAGGGTCTCAGGTTTGGTATTAGAAGCATTGAGATATCACATCTCATGCTATAGGAAGGGTCTCAGGATTGAAATGGGAAGGAGTTGGATATCACATCTCATGCCATAGGAAGGGTCTCAGGTTTGGTATAAGCATTGAGATATCGCATCTCTGCTATCGGAAGGGTCTCAGGATTGGAATGGGAAGGAGCTGGATATCACATCTCATGCTAAAGGAAGGGTCTCAGGTTTGGAAGGGGAAGGATTTGGATATCACATCTCATGTTATAGGACGGGTCTCAGGTTTCGTATTAGAAGCATTAAGATATCACATCTTATGGTATAGGAAGGGTTTCAGGATTGGAATGGGAAGGAGTTGGATATCATATCTCATGCTATAGGAAGGGTCTCAGGATTGGAATGGGAAGGAGTTTGATATCAAATCTCATGCCATAGGAAGGGTCTCAGGTTTGGTATTAGAAGCATTGAGATATCACATCTCATGCTATAGGAAGTGTCTGAGGATTGGAATGGGAAGGAGTTGGATATCACATCTCATGCTATAGGAAGGGTCTCAGGATTGGATTTGGAAGTAGTTGGATATCCCATCTCATGCTATAGGAAGGGTCTCAGGTTGGAATGGGAAGGAGTTGGATATCACATCTCATGTTATAGGAAGGGTCTCAGGATTGGAATGGGAAGGACTTCGATATCACATCTCATGTTATAGGAAGGCTCTCAGGTTTGGAAGGGGAAGGAGTTGGATATCACATTTCATGTTAGATGTAGGATCTCAGGTTTGGTATTAGAGGCATTGAGACATCACATCTCATGCTATCAGAAGGATCTAAGGATTGGAATGGGAAGGAGTTGGATATCACATCTCACACTAAAGGGAGGGTCTCTGGTTTGGAAGGGGAAGGATTTGGATATCACATCTCATGTTATAGGAAGGATCTCAGGTTTGGTATTAGAAGCATTGAGATATCACACCTCATGCTATCGGAAGGATCTCAGGTTTGGTATTAGAAGCATTGAGATATCACATCTCATGCTATCAGAAGGGTCTCAGGATTGGAATGGGAAGGAGTTGGATATCACATCTCATGCTAAAGGGAGGGTCTCAGGTTTGGAAGGGGAAGGATTTGGATATCACATCTCATGTTATGGGAAGGATCTCAGGTTTGGTATTAGAAGCATTGAGATATCACATCTCATGCTATAGTAAGGGTCTCAGGATTGGAATGGGAAGGAGTTGGATATCACATCTCATGCTAAAGGAAGGGTCTCAGGTTTGGTAGAAGCATTGAGATATCACATCTCATGCTATAGGAAGGGTCTCAGGATTGGAATGGGAAGGAGTTGGATATCACATCTCATGCCATAGGAAGGGTCTCAGGTTTGGTATAAGCATTGAGATATCACATCTCTGCTATCCGAAGGGTCTCAGGATTGGAATGGGAAGGACTTAGATATCACATCTCATGCTATAGGGAGGGTCTCAGTTTTGATATTAGAAGCATTGAGATATCACATCTCATGCTATCGGAAGGGTCTCAGGATTGGAATGAGAAGGAGCTGGATATCACATCTCATGCTAAAGGAAGGGTCTCAGGTTTGGAAGGGGAAGGATTTGGATATCACATCTCATGTTATAGGACGGGTCTCACGTTTGGTATTAGAAGCATTAAGATATCACATCTCATGGTATAGGAATGGTTTCAGGATTGGAATGGGAAGGAGTTGGATATCATATCTCATGCTATAGGAAGGGTCTCAGGATTGGATTGGGAAGGAGTTGGATATCAAATCTCATGCCATAGGAAGGGTCTCAGGTTTGGTATTAGAAGCATTGAGATATCACATCTCATGCTATAGGAAGTGTCTGAGGATTGGAATGGGAAGGAGTCGGATATCACATCTCATGCTATAGGAAGGGTCTCAGGTTTGGTAGAAGCATTGAGATATCACATCTCATGCTATAGGAAGAGTCTCAGGATTGGAATGGGAAGGAGTTGGATATCACATCTCATGCTATAGGACGGCTCTCAGGTTTGGAAGGGGAAGGAGTTGGATATCACATTTCATGTTAGAGGTAGGATCTCAGGTTTGGTATTAGAGGCATTGAGACATCACATCTCGTGCTATCAGAAGGGTCTCAGGATTGGAATGGGAAGGAGTTGGATATCACATCTCACGCTAAAGGGAGGGTCTCAGGTTTGGAAGGGGAAGGATTTGGATATCACATCTCTTGTTATAGGAAGGATCTCAGGTTTGGTATTAGAAGCATTGAGATATCACATCTCATGCTATCGGAAGGATCTCAGGTTTGGTATTAGAAGCATTGAGACATCACATCTCATGCTATCAGAAGGGTTTCAGGATTGGAATGGGAAGGAGTTGGATATCACATCTCATGCTAAAGGGAGGGTCTCAGGTTTGGAAGGGGAAGGATTTGGATATCACATCTCATGTTATAGGAAGGATCTCAGGTTTGGTATTAGAAGCATTGAGATATCACATCTCATGCTATAGTAAGGGTCTCAGCATTGGAATGGGAAGGAGTTGGATATCACATCTCATGCTAAAGGAAGGGTGTCAGGTTTGGTAGAAGCATTGAGATATCCCATCTCATGCTATAGGAGGGGTCTCAGGATTGGAATGGGAAGGAGTTGGATATCACATCTCATGCCATAGGAAGGGTCTCAGGTTTGGTATAAGCATTGAGGTATCACATCTCTGCTATCCGAAGGGTCTCAGGATTGGAATGGGAAGGACTTAGATATCACATCTCTTGCTATAGGGAGGGTCTCAGTTTTGATATTAGAAGCATTGAGATATCACATCTCATGCTATCGGAAGGGTCTCAGGATTGGAATGAGAAGGAGCTGGATATCACATCTCATGCTAAAGGAAGGGTCTCAGGTTTGGAAGGGGAAGGATTTGAATATCACATCTCATGTTATAGGACGGGTCTCAGGTTTGGTATTAGAAGCATTAAGATATCACATCTCATGGTGTAGGAAGGGTTTCAGGATTGGAATGGGAAGGAGTTGGATATCATATCTCACGCTATAGGAAGGGTCTCAGGATTGGATTGGGAAGGAGTTTGATATCAAATCTCATGCCATAGGAAGGGTCTCAGGTTTGGTAGTAGAAACATTGAGATATCAAATCTCATGCTATAGGAAGGGACGCAGGATTGGAATGGGACGGAGTTTGATATCACATCTCATGCTATAGGAAGGGTCTCAGGTTTGGTATTAGAAGCATTGAGATATCACATCTCATGCTATAGGAAGTGTCTGAGGATTGGAATGGGAAGGAGTCGGATATCACATCTCATGCTATAGGAAGGGTCTCAGGTTTGGTAGAAGCATTGAGATATCACATCTCATGCTATAGGAAGAGTCTCAGGATTGGAATGGGAAGGAGTTGGATATCACATCTCATGCTATAGGACGGCTCTCAGGTTTGGAAGGGGAAGGAGTTGGATATCACATTTCATGTTAGAGGTAGGATCTCAGGTTTGGTATTAGAGGCATTGAGACATCACATCTCATGCTATCAGAAGGGTCTCAGGATTGGAATTTGAAGGAGTTGGATATCACATCTCACGCTAAAGGGAGGGTCTCAGGTTTGGAAGGGGAAGGATTTGGATATCACATCTCATGTTATAGGAAGGATCTCAGGTTTGGTATTAGAAGCATTGAGATATCACATCTCATGCTATCAGAAGGGTCTCAGGATTGGAATGGGAAGGAGTTGGATATCACATCTCATGCTAAAGGGAGGGTCTCAGGTTTGGAAGGGGAAGGATTTGGATATCACATCTCATGTTATAGGAAGGATCTCAGGTTTGGTATTAGAAGCATTGAGATACATCTCATGCTAACGGAAGGGTATCAGGATTGGATTTGGAAGTAGTTGGATATCCCATCTCATGCTATAGGAAGGGTCTCAGGTTGCAATGGGAAGGTGTTGGGTATCACATCTCATGTTATAGGAAGGGTCTCAGGATTGATATGGGAAATACTTCAATATCACATCTCATGCTATAGGAAGGCTCTCAGGTTTGGAAGGGGAAGGTTTTGGATATCACATTTCCCATCTCATGCTATAGGAAGGGTCTCAGGTTTGGTATCAGAAGCATTGAGATATCACATCTCATGCTATAGGAAGGGTCTCAGGATTGAAATGGGAAGGAGTTGGATATCACATCTCATGCCATAGGAAGGGTCTCAGGTTGGGTATAAGCATTGAGATATCGCATCTCTGCTATCGGAAGGGTCTCAGGATTGGAATGGGAAGGAGCTGGATATCACATCTCATGCTAAAGGAAGGGTCTCAGGTTTGGAAGGGGAAGGATTTGGATATCACATCTCATGTTATAGGACGGGTCTCAGGTTTCGTATTAGAAGCATTAAGATATCACATCTTATGGTATAGGAAGGGTTTCAGGATTGGAATGGGAAGGAGTTGGATATCATATCTCATGCTATAGGAAGGGTCTCAGGATTGGAATGGGAAGGAGTTTGATATCAAATCTCATGCCATAGGAAGGGTCTCAGGTTTGGTATTAGAAGCATTGAGATATCACATCTCATGCTATAGGAAGTGTCTGAGGATTGGAATGGGAAGGAGTTGGATATCACATCTCATGCTATAGGAAGGGTCTCAGGATTGGATTTGGAAGTAGTTGGATATCCCATCTCATGCTATAGGAAGGGTCTCAGGTTGGAATGGGAAGGAGTTGGATATCACATCTCATGTTATAGGAAGGGTCTCAGGATTGGAATGGGAAGGACTTCGATATCACATCTCATGTTATAGGAAGGCTCTCAGGTTTGGAAGGGGAAGGAGTTGGATATCACATTTCATGTTAGATGTAGGATCTCAGGTTTGGTATTAGAGGCATTGAGACATCACATCTCATGCTATCAGAAGGGTCTAAGGATTGGAATGGGAAGGAGTTGGATATCACATCTCACACTGAAGGGAGGGTCTCTGGTTTGGAAGGGGAAGGATTTGGATATCACATCTCATATTATAGGAAGGATCTCAGGTTTGGTATTAGAAGCATTGAGATATCACATCTCATGCTATCGGAAGGATCTCAGGTTTGGTATTAGAAGCATTGAGATATCACATCTCATGCTATCAGAAGGGTCTCAGGATTGGAATGGGAAGGAGTTGGATATCACATCTCATGCTAAAGGGAGGGTCTCAGGTTTGGAAGGGGAAGGATTTGGATATCACATCTCATGTTATAGGAAGGATCTCAGGTTTGGTATTAGAAGCATTGAGATATCACATCTCATGCTATAGTAAGGGTCTCAGGATTGGAATGGGAAGGAGTTGGATATCACATCTCATGCTAAAGGAAGGGTCTCAGGTTTGGTAGAAGCATTGAGATATCACATCTCATGGTATAATAAGGGTCTCAGGATTGGAATGGGAAGGAGTTGGATATCACATCTCAAGCTATAGGAAGGGTCTCAGGTTTGGGAAGGGAAGGATTTGGATTGCACATCTCATGTTATAGGATGGTTCTCATGTTTGGTTTTAGAAGCATTGAGATATCACATCTCATGCTATCGGAAGGGTCTCAGGTTTGGAATGGGAAGGAGTTGGATATCACATCTCATGTTATAGGAAGGATCACAGGTTTGGTATTAGAAGCACTGTGATATCACATCTCATGCTATAGGAAGGGTCTCAGGATTGGAATGGGAAGGAGTTGGATATCACATCTCATGCTAAAGGAAAGGTCTCAGGTTTGGAAGGGGAAGGATTTGGATCTCACATATGTTTTAGGACGGGTCTCAGGTTTGATATTAGAAGCATTGAGATATCACATCTCATTGTATAGGAAGGGTCTCAGGATTGGAATGGGAAGGAGTTGGATAGCACATCTCAAGCTATCTCAGGATTGGAATGGGAAGGAGTTTGATATCACATCTCATGTTATAGGAAGGGTCTCAGGATTGGAATGGGAAGGATTTGGATATCACATCTCTTGCTATAGGAAGGGTCTCAGGTTTTTTATTAGAAACATTAAGATATCACATCTCATGCTAAAGGAAGGGTTTCAGGATTGGAATGGGAAGGATTTGGATATCACATCTCATGCTAAAGGAAGGGTCTCAGGTTTGGAAGGGGAAGGATTTGGATATCATATCACATGTTATAGGACGGGTCCCAGGTTTGGTATTAGAAGCATTGAGATATCACATCTCATGGTATAGGAAGGGTCTCAGGATTGGAATGGGAAGGAGTTGGATATCCCTTCTCATGCTATAGGAAGGGTCTCAGGTTGGAATGGGAAGGAGTTGGATATCACATCTCATGTTATAGGAAGGGTCTCAGTATTGGAATGGGAAGGATTTGGATATCATATCTCTTGCTATAGGAAGGGTCTCATGTTTTTTATTAGAAACAGAGATATCACATCTCATGCTATAGGAAGGGTTTCAGGATTGGAATGGGAAGGATTTGGATATCACATCTCATGCTAAAGGAAGGTTCTCAGGTTTGGAAGGGGAAGGAGTTGGATATCACATCTCATGCTAAAGGAAGGGTCTCAGGTTTGATAGAAGCATTGAGATATTACATCTCATGCTATAGGAAGGGTCTCAGGATTGGAATGGGAAGGAATTGGATATCACATCTCATGCTAAAGGAAGGGTCTCAGGTTTGATAGAAGCATTGAGATTTCACATCTCATGCTATAGGAAGGGTCTCAGGTTGGTATAAGCATTGAGATATCACATCTCTGCTATCGGAAGGGTCTCAGGATAGGAATGAGAAGGACTTAGATATCACATCTCATGCTATAGGGAGGGTCTCAGTTTTGATAGAAGCATTGAGATATCACATCTTATGCTATAGGAAGGGTCTCAGGTTTGCTATAAGCATTGAGATATCACATCTCTGCTATCGTAAGGGTCTCAGGATAGGAATGGGAAGGACTTAGATATCACATCTCATGCTATAGGGAGGGTCTCAGTTTTGATATTAGAAGCATTGAGATATCACATCTCAAGCTATCTCAGGATTAGAATGGGAAGGAGTTTAATATCACATCTCAAGCTATAGGAAGGGTCTCAGGTTTGGAAGGGGAAGGATTTGGATCTCACATCTCATGTTTTAGGACGGGTCTCAGGTTTGGTATTAGAAACATTGAGATATCACATCTCATGGTATAGGAAGGGTCTCAGGATTGGAATGGGGAGGAGTTGGATATCACATCTCATGCTATAGGAAGGGTCTCAGGTTTGGTAAAAGCATTGAGTTATCACATCTCATGCTATAGGAAGGGTCTCAGGATTGGAATGGGAAGGAGTTGAATATCACATCTCATGCCATAGGAAGGGTCTCAGGTTTGGTATAAGCATTGAGATATCACATCTCTGCTTTCGTAAGGGTCTCAGGATTGGTATAGGAAGGAGTTGGATATCCCATCTCATGCTTTAAGAAGGGTCTCAGGTTTGGTATTAGAAGCATTGAGATAGCACATCTCATGCTATAGGAAGGGTCTAAGGATTGGAATGGGAAGGAGTTGGATATCACATCTTATGCTATAGGAAGGGTCTCAGGTTTGGTATTACAAGCATTGTGATATTACATCTCATGCTATAGGAAGGGTCTCGGGATTGGAATGGGAAGGATTTGGATATCACATCTCATGCCATAGGAAGGGTCTCAGGTTGGAATGGGAAGGAGTTTCATATCACATCTCAAGCCATAGGAAGGGTCTCAGGTTTGGAAGGGGAAGGATTTGGATCTCACATCTCATGTATTAGGACGGGTCTCAGGTTTGGTATTGGAAGCATTGAGATAGCACATCTCATGGTATAGGAAGGGTCCCAGGATTGGAATGGGAAGGAGTTGGATATCACATCTCAAGCTATCTCAGGATTGGAATGGGAAGGAGTTTGATATCAAATCTCAAGCTATAGGAAGGGTCTCAGGTTTGGAAAGGGAAGGATTTGGATTTCACATCTCATGTTGTAGGATGGTTCTCATGTTTGGTTTTAGAAGCATTGAGATATCACATCCCATGCTATCGGAAGGGTCTCAGGTTTGGAAAGGGAAGGATTTGGATTTCACATATGTTATAGGATGGTTCTCAGGTTTGGTTTTAGAAGCATTAAGATATCACATCTCATGCTATAGGAAGGGTCTCAGGTTTGGAATGGGAAGGAGTTGGATACACATCTCATGTTATAGGAAGGATCTCAGGTTTGGTATTAGAGGCATTGAGATATCACATCTCATGCTATCAGAAGGCTCTCAGGATTGGAATGGGAAGGAGTTGGATATTACATCTCATGCCAAAGGGAGGGTCTCAGGTTTGGAAGGGGAAGTATTTGGATATCACATCTCGTGTTATAGGAAGGATCTCAGGTTTGGTATTAGAAGAATTGAGATATCACATCTCATGTTATCGGAAGGATCTCAGGTTTGGTATTAGAAGCATTGAGATATCACATCTCATGCTATCAGAAGGGTCTCAGGATTGGAATGGGAAGGAGTTGGATATCCCATCTCATGCTATAGGAAGGGTCTCAGGTTGGAATGGGAAGGAGTTGGATATCACATCTCATGCCATAGGAAGGATCTCAGGTTTGGTATTAGAAGCATTGAGACATGACATCTCATGCTATAGGGAGGGTCTCACGTTTGGAAAGGGAAGGAGTAGGATATCACATTTCATGTTAGAGGTAGGATCTCAGGTTTGGTATTAGAGGCATTGAGATATCACATCTCATGCTATCAGAAGGGTCTCAGGATTGGAATGGGAAGGAGTTGGATATCACATCTCATGCTAAAGGGAGGGTCTCAGGTTTGGAAGGGGAAGGATTTTGATATCACCTCTCATGTTATAGGAAGGAAATCAGGTTTGGTATTAGAAGCATTGAGATATCGCATCTCATGCTATCGGAAGGATCTCAGGTTTGGTATTAGAGGCATTGAGATATCACATCTCATGCTATCGAAAGGGTATCAGGATTGGATTTGGAAGTAGTTGGATATCCCATCTCATGCTATAGGAAGGGTCTCAGGTTGGAATGGGAAGGAGTTGGATATCACATCTCGTGTTATAGGAAGGATCTCAGGTTTGGTATTAGAAGAATTGAGATATCACATCTCATGCTATCGGAAGGATCTCAGGTTTGGTATTAGAAGCATTGAGATATCACATCTAATGCTCCCAGAAGGGTCTCAGGATTGGAATGGGAAGGAGTTGGATATCACATCTCATGTTATAGGAAGGGTCTCAGGATTGGAATGGGAAGGAGTTGGATATCACATCTCATGCTATAGGAAGGTTCTCAGGTTTGGTATAAGCATTGAGATATCACATCTCATGCTATAGGAAGGGTCTCAGGATTGGAATGGGAAGAAGTTGGATATCACATCTCATGCTAAAGGGAGGGTCTCAGGTTTGGAAGGGGAAGGATTTGGATATCACATCTCATGTTATAGGAAGGATCTCAGGTTTGGTATTAGAAGCATTGAGATACATCTCATGCTAACGGAAGGGTATCAGGATTGGATTTGGAAGTAGTTGGATATCCCATCTCATGCTATAGGAAGGGTCTCAGGTTGGAATGGGAAGGTGTTGGGTATCACATCTCATGTTATAGGAAGGGTCTCAGGATTGAAATGGGAAATACTTCAATATCACATCTCATGCTATAGGAAGGCTCTCAGGTTTGGAAGGGGAAGGTGTTGGATATCACATTTCCCATCTCATGCTATAGGAAGGGTCTCAGGTTTGGTATTAGAAGCATTGAGATATCACATCTCATGCTATAGGAAGGGTCTCAGGATTGAAATGGGAAGGAGTTGGATATCACATCTCATGCCATAGGAAGGGTCTCAGGTTTGGTATAAGCATTGAGATATCGCATCTCTGCTATCGGAAGGGTCTCAGTATTGGAATGGGAAGGAGCTGGATATCACATCTCATGCTAAAGGAAGGGTCTCAGGTTTGGAAGGGGAAGGATTTGGATATCACATCTCATGTTATAGGACGGGTCTCAGGTTTCGTATTAGAAGCATTAAGATATCACATCTTATGGTATAGGAAGGGTTTCAGGATTGGAATGGGAAGGAGTTGGATATCATATCTCATGCTATAGGAAGGGTCTCAGGATTGGAATGGGAAGGAGTTTGATATCAAATCTCATGCCATAGGAAGGGTCTCAGGTTTGGTATTAGAAGCATTGAGATATCACATCTCATGCTATAGGAAGTGTCTGAGGATTGGAATGGGAAGGAGTTGGATATCACATCTCATGCTATAGGAAGGGTCTCAGGATTGGATTTGGAAGTAGTTGGATATCCCATCTCATGCTATAGGAAGGGTCTCAGGTTGGAATGGGAAGGAGTTGGATATCACATCTCATGTTATAGGAAGGGTCTCAGGATTGGAATGGGAAGGACTTCGATATCACATCTCATGTTATAGGAAGGCTCTCAGGTTTGGAAGGGGAAGGAGTTGGATATCACATTTCATGTTAGATGTAGGATCTCAGGTTTGGTATTAGAGGCATTGAGACATCACATCTCATGCTATCAGAAGGGTCTAAGGATTGGAATGGGAAGGAGTTGGATATCACATCTCACACTAAAGGGAGGGTCTCTGGTTTGGAAGGGGAAGGATTTGGATATCACATCTCATGTTATAGGAAGGATCTCAGGTTTGGTATTAGAAGCATTGAGATATCACACCTCATGCTATCGGAAGGATCTCAGGTTTGGTATTAGAAGCATTGAGATATCACATCTCATGCTATCAGAAGGGTCTCAGGATTGGAATGGGAAGGAGTTGGATATCACATCTCATGCTAAAGGGAGGGTCTCAGGTTTGGAAGGGGAAGGATTTGGATATCACATCTCATGTTATGGGAAGGATCTCAGGTTTGGTATTAGAAGCATTGAGATATCACATCCCATGCTATAGTAAGGGTCTCAGGATTGGAATGGGAAGGAGTTTGATATCACATCTCATGCTAAAGGAAGGGTCTCAGGTTTGGTAGAAGCATTGAGATATCACATCTCATGCTATAGGAAGGGTCTCAGGATTGGAATGGGAAGGAGTTGGATATCACATCTCATGCCATAGGAAGGGTCTCAGGTTTGGTATAAGCATTGAGATATCACATCTCTGCTATCCGAAGGGTCTCAGGATTGGAATGGGAAGGACTTAGATATCACATCTCATGCTATAGGGAGGGTCTCAGTTTTGATATTAGAAGCATTGAGATATCACATCTCATGCTATCGGAAGGGTCTCAGGATTGGAATGAGAAGGAGCTGGATATCACATCTCATGCTAAAGGAAGGGTCTCAGGTTTGGAAGGGGAAGGATTTGGATATCACATCTCATGTTATAGGACGGGTCTCACGTTTGGTATTAGAAGCATTAAGATATCACATCTCATGGTATAGGAATGGTTTCAGGATTGGAATGGGAAGGAGTTGGATATCATATCTCATGCTATAGGAAGGGTCTCAGGATTGGATTGGGAAGGAGTTGGATATCAAATCTCATGCCATAGGAAGGGTCTCAGGTTTGGTATTAGAAGCATTGAGATATCACATCTCATGCTATAGGAAGTGTCTGAGGATTGGAATGGGAAGGAGTCGGATATCACATCTCATGCTATAGGAAGGGTCTCAGGTTTGGTAGAAGCATTGAGATATCACATCTCATGCTATAGGAAGAGTCTCAGGATTGGAATGGGAAGGAGTTGGATATCACATCTCATGCTATAGGACGGCTCTCAGGTTTGGAAGGGGAAGGAGTTGGATATCACATTTCATGTTAGAGGTAGGATCTCAGGTTTGGTATTAGAGGCATTGAGACATCACATCTCGTGCTATCAGAAGGGTCTCAGGATTGGAATGGGAAGGAGTTGGATATCACATCTCACGCTAAAGGGAGGGTCTCAGGTTTGGAAGGGGAAGGATTTGGATATCACATCTCATGTTATAGGAAGGATCTCAGGTTTGGTATTAGAAGCATTGAGATATCACATCTCATGCTATCGGAAGGATCTCAGGTTTGGTATTAGAAGCATTGAGACATCACATCTCATGCTATCAGAAGGGTTTCAGGATTGGAATGGGAAGGAGTTGGATATCACATCTCATGCTAAAGGGAGGGTCTCAGGTTTGGAAGGGGAAGGATTTGGATATCACATCTCATGTTATAGGAAGGATCTCAGGTTTGGTATTAGAAGCATTGAGATATCACATCTCATGCTATAGTAAGGGTCTCAGCATTGGAATGGGAAGGAGTTGGATATCACATCTCATGCTAAAGGAAGGGTGTCAGGTTTGGTAGAAGCATTGAGATATTCCATCTCATGCTATAGGAGGGGTCTCAGGATTGGAATGGGAAGGAGTTGGATATCACATCTCATGCCATAGGAAGGGTCTCAGGTTTGGTATAAGCATTGAGGTATCACATCTCTGCTATCCGAAGGGTCTCAGGATTGGAATGGGAAGGACTTAGATATCACATCTCTTGCTATAGGGAGGGTCTCAGTTTTGATATTAGAAGCATTGAGATATCACATCTCATGCTATCGGAAGGGTCTCAGGATTGGAATGAGAAGGAGCTGGATATCACATCTCATGCTAAAGGAAGGGTCTCAGGTTTGGAAGGGGAAGGATTTGAATATCACATCTCATGTTATAGGACGGGTCTCAGGTTTGGTATTAGAAGCATTAAGATATCACATCTCATGGTGTAGGAAGGGTTTCAGGATTGGAATGGGAAGGAGTTGGATATCATATCTCACGCTATAGGAAGGGTCTCAGGATTGGATTGGGAAGGAGTTTGATATCAAATCTCATGCCATAGGAAGGGTCTCAGGTTTGGTATTAGAAGCATTGAGATATCACATCTCATGCTATAGGAAGTGTCTGAGGATTGGAATGGGAAGGAGTCGGATATCACATCTCATGCTATAGAAGGGTCTCAGGTTTGGTAGAAGCATTGAGATATCACATCTCATGCTATAGGAAGAGTCTCAGGATTGGAATGGGAAGGAGTTGGATATCACGTCTCATGTTATAGGAAGGGTCTCAGGTTTGGTAGTAGAAACATTGAGATATCAAATCTCATGCTATAGGAAGGGACGCAGGATTGGAATGGGACGGAGTTTGATATCACATCTCATGCCATAGGAAGGGTCTCAGGTTTGGTATTAGAAGCATTGAGATATCACATCTCATGCTATAGGAAGTGTCTGAGGATTGGAATGGGAAGGAGTCGGATATCACATCTCATGCTATAGGAAGGGTCTCAGGTTTGGTAGAAGCATTGAGATATCACATCTCATGCTATAGGAAGAGTCTCAGGATTGGAATGGGAAGGAGTTGGATATCACATCTCATGCTATAGGACGGCTCTCAGGTTTGGAAGGGGAAGGAGTTGGATATCACATTTCATGTTAGAGGTAGGATCTCAGGTTTGGTATTAGAGGCATTGAGACATCACATCTCATGCTATCAGAAGGGTCTCAGGATTGGAATTTGAAGGAGTTGGATATCACATCTCACGCTAAAGGGAGGGTCTCAGGTTTGGAAGGGGAAGGATTTGGATATCACATCTCATGTTATAGGAAGGATCTCAGGTTTGGTATTAGAAGCATTGAGATATCACATCTCATGCTATCGGAAGGATCTCAGGTTTGGTATTAGAAGCATTGAGACATCACATCTCATGCTATCAGAAGGGTCTCAGGATTGGAATGGGAAGGAGTTGGATATCACATCTCATGCTAAAGGGAGGGTCTCAGGTTTGGAAGGGGAAGGATTTGGATATCACATCTCATGTTATAGGAAGGATCTCAGGTTTGGTATTAGAAGCATTGAGATACATCTCATGCTAACGGAAGGGTATCAGGATTGGATTTGGAAGTAGTTGGATATCCCATCTCATCCTATAGGAAGGGTCTCAGGTTGGAATGGGAAGGTGTTGGGTATCACATCTCATGTTATAGGAAGGGTCTCAGGATTGAAATGGGAAATACTTCAATATCACATCTCATGCTATAGGAAGGCTCTCAGGTTTGGAAGGGGAAGGTTTTGGATATCACATTTCCCATCTCATGCTATAGGAAGGGTCTCAGGTTTGGTATTAGAAGCATTGAGATATCACATCTCATGCTATAGGAAGGGTCTCAGGATTGAAATGGGAAGGAGTTGGATATCACATCTCATGCCATAGGAAGGGTCTCAGGTTGGGTATAAGCATTGAGATATCGCATCTCTGCTATCGGAAGGGTCTCAGGATTGGAATGGGAAGGAGCTGGATATCACATCTCATGCTAAAGGAAGGGTCTCAGGTTTGGAAGGGGAAGGATTTGGATATCACATCTCATGTTATAGGACGGGTCTCAGGATTCGTATTAGAAGCATTAAGATATCACATCTTATGGTATAGGAAGGGTTTCAGGATTGGAATGGGAAGGAGTTGGATATCATATCTCATGCTATAGGAAGGGTCTCAGGATTGGAATGGGAAGGAGTTTGATATCAAATCTCATGCCATAGGAAGGGTCTCAGGTTTGGTATTAGAAGCATTGAGATATCACATCTCATGCTATAGGAAGTGTCTGAGGATTGGAATGGGAAGGAGTTGGATATCACATCTCATGCTATAGGAAGGGTCTCAGGATTGGATTTGGAAGTAGTTGGATATCCCATCTCATGCTATAGGAAGGGTCTCAGGTTGGAATGGGAAGGAGTTGGATATCACATCTCATGTTATAGGAGGGGTCTCAGGATTGGAATGGGAAGGATTTGGATTGCACATCTCATGTTATAGGATGGTTCTCATGTTTGGTTTTAGAAGCATTGAGATATCACATCTCATGCTATCGGAAGGGTCTCAGGTTTGGAATGGGAAGGAGTTGGATATCACATCTCATGTTATAGGAAGGATCACAGGTTTGGTATTAGAAGCACTGTGATATCACATCTCATGCTATAGGAAGGGTCTCAGGATTGGAATGGGAAGGAGTTGGATATCACATCTCATGCTAAAGGAAAGGTCTCAGGTTTGGAAGGGGAAGGATTTGGATCTCACATATGTTTTAGGACGGGTCTCAGGTTTGATATTAGAAGCATTGAGATATCACATCTCATTGTATAGGAAGGGTCTCAGGATTGGAATGGGAAGGAGTTGGATAGCACATCTCAAGCTATCTCAGGATTGGAATGGGAAGGAGTTTGATATCACATCTCAAGCTATAGGAAGGGTTTCAGGATTGGAATGGGAAGGAGTTGGATATCACATCTCATGTTATAGGAAGGGTCTCAGGATTGGAATGGGAAGGATTTGGATATCACATCTCTTGCTATAGGAAGGGTCTCAGGTTTTTTATTAGAAACATTGAGATATCGCATCTCATGCTAAAGGAAGGGTTTCAGGATTGGAATGGGAAGGATTTGGATATCACATCTCATGCTAAAGGAAGGGTCTCAGGTTTGGAAGGGGAAGGATTTGGATATCATATCACATGTTATAGGACGGGTCCCAGGTTTGGTATTAGAAGCATTGAGATATCACATCTCATGGTATAGGAAGGGTCTCAGGATTGGAATGGGAAGGAGTTGGATATCCCTTCTCATGCTATAGGAAGGGTCTCAGGTTGGAATGGGAAGGAGTTGGATATCACATCTCATGTTATAGGAAGGGTCTCAGTATTGGAATGGGAAGGATTTGGATATCATATCTCTTGCTATAGGAAGGGTCTCATGTTTTTTATTAGAAACAGAGATATCACATCTCATGCTATAGGAAGGGTTTCAGGATTGGAATGGGAAGGATTTGGATATCACATCTCATGCTAAAGGAAGGTTCTCAGGTTTGGAAGGGGAAGGAGTTGGATATCACATCTCATGCTAAAGGAAGGGTCTCAGGTTTGATAGAAGCATTGAGATATTACATCTCATGCTATAGGAAGGGTCTCAGGATTGGAATGGGAAGGAATTGGATATCACATCTCATGCTAAAGGAAGGGTCTCAGGTTTGATAGAAGCATTGAGATTTCACATCTCATGCTATAGGAAGGGTCTCAGGTTGGTATAAGCATTGAGATATCACATCTCTGCTATCGGAAGGGTCTCAGGATAGGAATGAGAAGGACTTAGATATCACATCTCATGCTATAGGGAGGGTCTCAGTTTTGATAGAAGCATTGAGATATCACATCTTATGCTATAGGAAGGGTCTCAGGTTTGCTATAAGCATTGAGATATCACATCTCTGCTATCGTAAGGGTCTCAGGATAGGAATGGGAAGGACTTAGATATCACATCTCATGCTATAGGGAGGGTCTCAGTTTTGATATTAGAAGCATTGAGATATCACATCTCAAGCTATCTCAGGATTAGAATGGGAAGGAGTTTAATATCACATCTCAAGCTATAGGAAGGGTCTCAGGTTTGGAAGGGGAAGGATTTGGATCTCACATCTCATGTTTTAGGACGGGTCTCAGGTTTGGTATTAGAAACATTGAGATATCACATCTCATGGTATAGGAAGGGTCTCAGGATTGGAATGGGGAGGAGTTGGATATCACATCTCATGCTATAGGAAGGGTCTCAGGTTTGGTAAAAGCATTGAGTTATCACATCTCATGCTATAGGAAGGGTCTCAGGATTGGAATGGGAAGGAGTTGAATATCACATCTCATGCCATAGGAAGGGTCTCAGGTTTGGTATAAGCATTGAGATATCACATCTCTGCTTTCGTAAGGGTCTCAGGATTGGTATAGGAAGGAGTTGGATATCCCATCTCATGCTTTAAGAAGGGTCTCAGGTTTGGTATTAGAAGCATTGAGATAGCACATCTCATGCTATAGGAAGGGTCTAAGGATTGGAATGGGAAGGAGTTGGATATCACATCTTATGCTATAGGAAGGGTCTCAGGTTTGGTATTACAAGCATTGTGATATTACATCTCATGCTATAGGAAGGGTCTCGGGATTGGAATGGGAAGGATTTGGATATCACATCTCATGCCATAGGAAGGGTCTCAGGTTGGAATGGGAAGGAGTTTCATATCACATCTCAAGCCATAGGAAGGGTCTCAGGTTTGGAAGGGGAAGGATTTGGATCTCACATCTCATGTATTAGGACGGGTCTCAGGTTTGGTATTGGAAGCATTGAGATAGCACATCTCATGGTATAGGAAGGGTCCCAGGATTGGAATGGGAAGGAGTTGGATATCACATCTCAGGCTATAGGAAGGGTCTCAGGTTTGGAAAGGGAAGGATTTGGATTTCACATCTCATGTTGTAGGATGGTTCTCATGTTTGGTTTTAGAAGCATTGAGATATCACATCCCATGCTATCGGAAGGGTCTCAGGTTTGGAAAGGGAAGGATTTGGATTTCACATATGTTATAGGATGGTTCTCAGGTTTGGTTTTAGAAGCATTAAGATATCACATCTCATGCTATAGGAAGGGTCTCAGGTTTGGAATGGGAAGGAGTTGGATACACATCTCATGTTATAGGAAGGATCTCAGGTTTGGTATTAGAAGCATTGAGATATCACATATCATGCTATAGGAAAGGTCTCAGGATTGGAATGGGAAGGATTTGGATTTCACATATGTTATAGGATGGTTCTCAGGTTTGGTTTTAGAAGCATTAAGATATCACATCTCATGCTATAGGAAGGGTCTCAGGTTTGGAATGGGAAGGAGTTGGATACACATCTCATGTTATAGGAAGGATCACAGGTTTGGTATTAGAAGCACTGTGATATCACATCTCATGCTATAGGAAGGGTCTCAGGATTGGAATGGGAAGGAGTTGGATATCACATCTCATGCTAAAGGAAAGGTCTCAGGTTTGGAAGGGGAAGGATTTGGATCTCACATATGTTTTAGGACGGGTCTCAGGTTTGATATTAGAAGCATTGAGATATCACATCTCATTGTATAGGAAGGGTCTCAGGATTGGAATGGGAAGGAGTTGGATAGCACATCTCAAGCTATCTCAGGATTGGAATGGGAAGGAGTTTGATATCACATCTCAAGCTATAGGAAGGGTTTCAGGATTGGAATGGGAAGGAGTTGGATATCACATCTCATGTTATAGGAAGGGTCTCAGGATTGGAATGGGAAGGATTTGGATATCACATCTCTTGCTATAGGAAGGGTCTCAGGTTTTTTATTAGAAACATTGAGATATCGCATCTCATGCTAAAGGAAGGGTTTCAGGATTGGAATGGGAAGGATTTGGATATCACATCTCATGCTAAAGGAAGGGTCTCAGGTTTGGAAGGGGAAGGATTTGGATATCATATCACATGTTATAGGACGGGTCCCAGGTTTGGTATTAGAAGCATTGAGATATCACATCTCATGGTATAGGAAGGGTCTCAGGATTGGAATGGGAAGGAGTTGGATATCCCTTCTCATGCTATAGGAAGGGTCTCAGGTTGGAATGGGAAGGAGTTGGATATCACATCTCATGTTATAGGAAGGGTCTCAGTATTGGAATGGGAAGGATTTGGATATCATATCTCTTGCTATAGGAAGGGTCTCATGTTTTTTATTAGAAACAGAGATATCACATCTCATGCTATAGGAAGGGTTTCAGGATTGGAATGGGAAGGATTTGGATATCACATCTCATGCTAAAGGAAGGTTCTCAGGTTTGGAAGGGGAAGGAGTTGGATATCACATCTCATGCTAAAGGAAGGGTCTCAGGTTTGATAGAAGCATTGAGATATTACATCTCATGCTATAGGAAGGGTCTCAGGATTGGAATGGGAAGGAATTGGATATCACATCTCATGCTAAAGGAAGGGTCTCAGGTTTGATAGAAGCATTGAGATTTCACATCTCATGCTATAGGAAGGGTCTCAGGTTGGTATAAGCATTGAGATATCACATCTCTGCTATCGGAAGGGTCTCAGGATAGGAATGAGAAGGACTTAGATATCACATCTCATGCTATAGGGAGGGTCTCAGTTTTGATAGAAGCATTGAGATATCACATCTTATGCTATAGGAAGGGTCTCAGGTTTGCTATAAGCATTGAGATATCACATCTCTGCTATCGTAAGGGTCTCAGGATAGGAATGGGAAGGACTTAGATATCACATCTCATGCTATAGGGAGGGTCTCAGTTTTGATATTAGAAGCATTGAGATATCACATCTCAAGCTATCTCAGGATTAGAATGGGAAGGAGTTTAATATCACATCTCAAGCTATAGGAAGGGTCTCAGGTTTGGAAGGGGAAGGATTTGGATCTCACATCTCATGTTTTAGGACGGGTCTCAGGTTTGGTATTAGAAACATTGAGATATCACATCTCATGGTATAGGAAGGGTCTCAGGATTGGAATGGGGAGGAGTTGGATATCACATCTCATGCTATAGGAAGGGTCTCAGGTTTGGTAAAAGCATTGAGTTATCACATCTCATGCTATAGGAAGGGTCTCAGGATTGGAATGGGAAGGAGTTGAATATCACATCTCATGCCATAGGAAGGGTCTCAGGTTTGGTATAAGCATTGAGATATCACATCTCTGCTTTCGTAAGGGTCTCAGGATTGGTATAGGAAGGAGTTGGATATCCCATCTCATGCTTTAAGAAGGGTCTCAGGTTTGGTATTAGAAGCATTGAGATAGCACATCTCATGCTATAGGAAGGGTCTAAGGATTGGAATGGGAAGGAGTTGGATATCACATCTTATGCTATAGGAAGGGTCTCAGGTTTGGTATTACAAGCATTGTGATATTACATCTCATGCTATAGGAAGGGTCTCGGGATTGGAATGGGAAGGATTTGGATATCACATCTCATGCCATAGGAAGGGTCTCAGGTTGGAATGGGAAGGAGTTTCATATCACATCTCAAGCCATAGGAAGGGTCTCAGGTTTGGAAGGGGAAGGATTTGGATCTCACATCTCATGTATTAGGACGGGTCTCAGGTTTGGTATTGGAAGCATTGAGATAGCACATCTCATGGTATAGGAAGGGTCCCAGGATTGGAATGGGAAGGAGTTGGATATCACATCTCAGGCTATAGGAAGGGTCTCAGGTTTGGAAAGGGAAGGATTTGGATTTCACATCTCATGTTGTAGGATGGTTCTCATGTTTGGTTTTAGAAGCATTGAGATATCACATCCCATGCTATCGGAAGGGTCTCAGGTTTGGAAAGGGAAGGATTTGGATTTCACATATGTTATAGGATGGTTCTCAGGTTTGGTTTTAGAAGCATTAAGATATCACATCTCATGCTATAGGAAGGGTCTCAGGTTTGGAATGGGAAGGAGTTGGATACACATCTCATGTTATAGGAAGGATCTCAGGTTTGGTATTAGAAGCATTGAGATATCACATATCATGCTATAGGAAAGGTCTCAGGATTGGAATGGGAAGGAGTTGGATATCACATCTCATGCTAAAGGAAAGGTCTCAGGTTTGGAAGGGGAAGGATTTGAATCTCACATATGTTTTAGGATGGTCTCAGGTTTGGTATTAGAAGCATTGAGATATCACATCTCATGGTATAGGAAGGGTTTCAGGATTGGAATGGGAAGGAGTTGGATAGCACATCTCAAGCTATCTCAGGATTGGAATGGGAAGGAGTTTAATATCACATCTGAAGCTATAGGAAGGGTTTCAGGATTGGAATGGGAAGGAGTTGGATATCACATCTCATGTTATAGGAAGGGTCTCAGGATTGGAATGGGAAGGATTTGGATATCACATCTCTTGCTATAGGAAGGGTCTCAGTTTTTTATTAGAAACATTGAGATATCACATCTCATGCTATAGGAAGGATTTCAGGATTGGAATTGGAAGGATTTGGATATCACATCTCATGCTAAAGGAAGGGTCTCAGGTTTGGAAGGGGAAGGATTTGAATATCATATCTCATGTTATAGGACGGGTCCCAGGTTTGGAATTAGAAGCATTGAGATATCACATCTTATGCTATAGGAAGGGTCTCAGGTTTGGTATTACAAGCATTGTGATATTACATCTCATGCTATAGGAAGGGTATCAGGATTGGAATGGTAAGGATTTGGATATCACATCTCATGCCATAGGAAGGGTCTCAGGTTGGAATGGGAAGGAGTTGGATATCACATCTCATGGTATAGGTAGCGTCTCAGGATTGGAATGGGAAGGATTTGGATATCACATCTCATGCTAAAGGAAGGGTCTCAGGTTTGGAAGGGGAAGGATTTGGATATCATATCTCATGTTATAGAACGGGTCCCAGGTTTGGTATTTGAAACATTGCGGTTCACATCTCATGGTATAGGAAGGGTCTCAGGATTGGAATGGGAAGGAGTTGGATATCACATCTCATCCAATAGGAAGGGTCTCAGGTTTGGAATGGGAAATAATTGGATATCATATCTCATGTTATAGGAAGGATCTCAGGATTGCAATGGGAAGGAGTTGGATATCCCTTCTCATGCTATAGGAAGGGTCTCAGGTTGGAATGGGAAGAAGTTGGATATCACATCTCATGTTATAGGAAGGGTCTCAGGATTTGAATGGGAAGGATGTGGATATCACATCTCTTGCTATAGGAAGGGTCTCAGGTTTTTTATTAGAAACATTGAGATATCACATCTCATGCTATAGGAAGGGTTTCAGGATTGGAATGGGAAGGATTTGGATATCACATCTCATGCTAAAGGAAGGGTCTCACGTTTGGAAGGGGAAGGATTTGGATATCACATCTCATGTTATAGGACGGGTCCCAGGTTTGGTATTAGAAGCATTGAGATATCACAACTCATGCCATAGGAAGGGTCTCAGGATTGGAATGGGAAGGAGTTGGATATCACATCTCATGCTAAAGGAAGGGTCTCAGGTTTGATAGAAGCATTGAGATATCACATCTCATGCTATAGGAAGTGTCTCAGGATTGGAAAGGGAAGGAGTTGGATATCACATCTCATGCCATAGGAAGGGTCTCAGGATTGGAATGGGAAGGACTTGGATATCACATCTCATGCTATAGGGAGGGTCTCAAGTTTGATATTAGAAGCATTGAGATAACAAATCTCATGATATGGGAAGGGTCTCAGGATTGGAATGGGAAGGAGTTGGATATCACATCTCATGATAAAGGAAGGGTCTCAGGTTTGGAAGGGGAAGGATTTGGATATCACAACTCATGTTATAGGACGGGTGTAAGGTTTGGTATTAGAAGCATTGAGATAGCAAGTCTCCTGGTATAGGAAGGGTCTCAGAATTGGAATGGGAAGGAGTTGGATATCACATCTCAAGCTATAGGAAGGGTCTCGGGATTGGAATGGGAAGGAGTTTGATATCACATCCCATGCCATAGTATGGGTCTCAGGTTTGGTAGAAGCATTGGGATATCACATCTCATGCTATCGGAAGGATATCAGGATTGGATTTGGAAGTAGTTGGATATCCCATCTCATGCTATAGGAAGGGTCTCAGGTTGGAATGGGAAGGAGTTGGATATCACATCTCATGTTATAGAAAGGGTCTCAGGATTGGAATGGGAAGGACTTCGATATCACATCTCATGTTATAGGAAGGCTCTCAGGTTTGGAAGGGGAAGGAGTTGGATATCACATTTCATGTTAGATGTAGGATCTCAGGTTTGGTATTAGAGGCATTGAGACATCACATCTCATGCTATCAGAAGGGTCTAAGGATTGGAATGGGAAGGAGATGGATATCACACCTCACGCTAAAGGGAGGGTCTCTGGTTTGGAAGGGGAAGGATTTGGATATCACATCTCATGTTATAGGAAGGATCTCAGGTTTGGTATTAGAAGCATTGAGATATCACATCTCATGCTATCGGAAGGATCTCAGGTTTGGTATTAGAAGCATTAAGATATCACATCTCATGCTATCAGAAGGGTCTCAGGATTGGAATGGGAAGGAGTTGGATATCACATCTCATGCTAAAGGGAGGGGCTCAGGTTTGGAAGGTGAAGGATTTGGATATCACATCTCATGTTATAGGAAGGATCTCAGGTTTGGTATTAGAAGTATTGAGATATCACATCTCATGCTATAGTAAGGGTCTCAGGATTGGAATGGGAAGGAGTTGGATATCCCTTCTCATGCTATAGGAAGGGTCTCAGGTTGGAATGGGAAGGAGTTGGATATCACATCTCATGTTATAGGAAGGGTCTCAGTATTGGAATGGGAAGGATTTGGATATCATATCTCTTGCTATAGGAAGGGTCTCATGTTTTTTATTAGAAACAGAGATATCACATCTCATGCTATAGGAAGGGTTTCAGGATTGGAATGGGAAGGATTTGGATATCACAACTCATGTTATAGGACGGGTCTCAAGTTTGATATTAGAAGCATTGAGATAACAAATCTCATGATATGGGAAGGGTCTCAGGATTGGAATGGGAAGGAGTTGGATATCACATCTCATGATAAAGGAAGGGTCTCAGGTTTGGAAGGGGAAGGATTTGGATATCACAACTCATGTTATAGGACGGGTGTAAGGTTTGGTATTAGAAGCATTGAGATAGCAAGTCTCCTGGTATAGGAAGGGTCTCAGAATTGGAATGGGAAGGAGTTGGATATCACATCTCAAGCTATAGGAAGGGTCTCGGGATTGGAATGGGAAGGAGTTTGATATCACATCCCATGCCATAGTATGGGTCTCAGGTTTGGTAGAAGCATTGAGATATCACATCTCATGCTATCGGAAGGATATCAGGATTGGATTTGGAAGTAGTTGGATATCCCATCTCATGCTATAGGAAGGGTCTCAGGTTGGAATGGGAAGGAGTTGGATATCACATCTCATGTTATAGAAAGGGTCTCAGGATTGGAATGGGAAGGACTTCGATATCACATCTCATGTTATAGGAAGGCTCTCAGGTTTGGAAGGGGAAGGAGTTGGATATCACATTTCATGTTAGATGTAGGATCTCAGGTTTGGTATTAGAGGCATTGAGACATCACATCTCATGCTATCAGAAGGGTCTAAGGATTGGAATGGGAAGGAGATGGATATCACACCTCACGCTAAAGGGAGGGTCTCTGGTTTGGAAGGGGAAGGATTTGGATATCACATCTCATGTTATAGGAAGGATCTCAGGTTTGGTATTAGAAGCATTGAGATATCACATCTCATGCTATCGGAAGGATCTCAGGTTTGGTATTAGAAGCATTAAGATATCACATCTCATGCTATCAGAAGGGTCTCAGGATTGGAATGGGAAGGAGTTGGATATCACATCTCATGCTAAAGGGAGGGGCTCAGGTTTGGAAGGGGAAGGATTTGGATATCACATCTCATGTTATAGGAAGGATCTCAGGTTTGGTATTAGAAGTATTGAGATATCACATCTCATGCTATAGTAAGGGTCTCAGGATTGGAATGGGAAGGAGTTGGATATCCCTTCTCATGCTATAGGAAGGGTCTCAGGTTGGAATGGGAAGGAGTTGGATATCACATCTCATGTTATAGGAAGGGTCTCAGTATTGGAATGGGAAGGATTTGGATATCATATCTCTTGCTATAGGAAGGGTCTCATGTTTTTTATTAGAAACAGAGATATCACATCTCATGCTATAGGAAGGGTTTCAGGATTGGAATGGGAAGGATTTGGATATCACATCTCATGCTAAAGGAAGGTTCTCAGGTTTGGAAGGGGAAGGAGTTGGATATCACATCTCATGCTAAAGGAAGGGTCTCAGGTTTGATAGAAGCATTGAGATATTACATCTCATGCTATAGGAAGGGTCTCAGAATTGGAATGGGAAGGAATTGGATATCACATCTCATGCTAAAGGAAGGGTCTCAGGTTTGATAGAAGCATTGAGATTTCACATCTCATGCTATAGGAAGGGTCTCAGGTTGGTATAAGCATTGAGATATCACATCTCTGCTATCGGAAGGGTCTCAGGATAGGAATGGGAAGGACTTAGATATCACATCTCATGCTATAGGGAGGGTCTCAGTTTTGATAGAAGCATTGAGATATCACATCTTATGCTATAGGAAGGGTCTCAGGTTTGCTATAAGCATTGAGATATCACATCTCTGCTATCGGAAGGGTCTCAGGATAGGAATGGGAAGGACTTAGATATCACATCTCATGCTATAGGGAGGGTCTCAGTTTTGATATTAGAAGCATTGAGATATCACATCTCAAGCTATCTCAGGATTAGAATGGGAAGGAGTTTGATATCACATCTCAAGCTATAGGAAGGGTCTCAGGTTTGGAAGGGGAAGGATTTGGATCTCACATCTCATGTTTTAGGACGGGTCTCAGGTTTGGTATTAGAAACATTGAGATATCACATCTCATGGTATAGGAAGGGTCTCAGGATTGGAATGGGGAGGAGTTGGATATCACATCTCATGCTATAGGAAGGGTCTCAGGTTTGGTAAAAGCATTGAGTTATCACATCTCATGCTATAGGAAGGGTCTCAGGATTGGAATGGGAAGGAGTTGGATATCACATCTCATGCCATAGGAAGGGTGTCAGGTTTGGTATAAGCATTGAGATATCACATCTCTGCTTTCGTAAGGGTCTCAGGATTGGTATAGGAAGGAGTTGGATATCCCATCTCATGCTTTAAGAAGGGTCTCAGGTTTGGTATTAGAAGCATTGAGTTATCACATCTCATGCTATAGGAAGGGTCTCAGGATTGGAATGGGAAGGATTTGGATATCACATCTCATGCCATAGGAAGGGTCTCAGGTTGGAATGGGAAGGAGTTTCATATCACATCTCAAGCCATAGGAAGGGTCTCAGGTTTGGAAGGGGAAGGATTTGGATCTCACATCTCATGTATTAGGACGGGTCTCAGGTTTGGTATTGGAAGCATTGAGATAGCACATCTCATGGTATAGGAAGGGTCCCAGGATTGGAATGGGAAGGAGTTGGATATCACATCTCAAGCTATCTCAGGATTGGAATGGGAAGGAGTTTGATATCACATCTCAAGCTATAGGAAGGGTCTCAGGTTTGGAAAGGGAAGGATTTGGATTTCACATCTCATGTTGTAGGATGGTTCTCATGTTTGGTTTTAGAAGCATTGAGATATCACATCCCATGCTATCGGAAGGGTCTCAGGTTTGGAAAGGAAAGGATTTGGATTTCACATATGTTATAGGATGGTTCTCGGTTTGGTTTTAGAAGCATTAAGATATCACATCTCATGCTATAGGAAGGGTCTCAGGTTTGGAATGGGAAGGAGTTGGATACACATCTCATGTTATAGGAAGGATCTCAGGTTTGGTATTAGGAGCATTGAGATATCACATATCATGCTATAGGAAAGGTCTCAGGATTGGAATGGGAAGGAGTTGGATATCACATCTCATGCTAAAGGAAAGGTCTCAGGTTTGGAAGGGGAAGGATTTGGATCTCACATATGTTTTAGGACGGTCTCAGGTTTGGTATTAGAAGCATTGAGATATCACATCTCATGGTATAGGAAGGGTCTCGGGATTGGAATGGGAAGGAGTTGGATAGCACTTCTCAAGCTATCTCAGGATTGGAATGGGAAGGAGTTTGATATCACATCTGAAGCTATAGGAAGGGTTTCAGGATTGGAATGGGAAGGAGTTGGATATCACATCTCATGTTATAGGAAGGGTCTCAGGATTGGAATGGGAAGGATTTGGATATCACATCTCTTGCTATAGGAAGGGTCTCAGTTTTTTATTAGAAACATTGAGATATCACATCTCATGCTATAGGGAGGATTTCAGGATTGGAATTGGAAGGATTTGGATATCACATCTCATGCTAAAGGAAGGGTCTCAGGTTTGGAAGGGGAAGGATTTGAATATCATATCTCATGTTATAGGACGAGTCCCAGGTTTGGAATTAGAAGCATTGAGATATCACATCTTATGCTATAGGAAGGGTCTCAGGTTTGGTATTACAAGCATTGTGATATTACATCTCATGCTATAGGAAGGGTCTCAGGATTGGAATGGGAAGGATTTGGATATCACATCTCATGCCATAGGAAGGGTCTCAGGTTGAAATGGGAAGGAGTTGGATATCACATCTCATGTTATAGGTAGCGTCTCAGGATTGGAATGGGAAGGATTTGGATATCACATCTCATGCTAAAGGAAGGGTCTCAGGTTTGGAAGGGGAAGGATTTGGATATCATATCTCATGTTATAGAACGGGTCCCAGGTTTGGTATTTGAAACATTGCGGTTCACATCTCATGGTATAGGAAGGGTCTCAGGATTGGAATGGGAAGGAGTTGGATATCACATCTCATCCAATAGGAAGGGTCTCAGGTTTGGAATGGGAAATAATTGGATATCACATCTCATGTTATGGGAAGGGTCTCAGGATTGCAATGGGAAGGAGTTGGATATCCCTTCTCATGCTATAGGAAGGGTCTCAGGTTGGAATGGGAAGGAGTTTGATATCACATCTCATGTTATAGGAAGGGTCTCAGGATTTGAATGGGAAGGATGTGGATATCACATCTCTTGCTATAGGAAGGGTCTCAGGTTTTGAATGGGAAGGATGTGGATATCACATCTCTTGCTATAGGAAGGGTCTCAGGTTTTTTATTAGAAACATTGAGATATCACATCTCATGCTATAGGAAGGGTTTCAGGATTGGAATGGGAAGGATTTGGATATCACATCTCATGCTAAAGGAAGGGTCTCACGTTTGGAAGGGGAAGGATTTGGATATCACATCTCATGTTATAGAATGGGTCCCAGGTTTGGTATTAGAAGCATTGAGATATCACAACTCATGCCATAGGAAGGGTCTCAGGATTGGAATGGGAAGGAGTTGGATATCACATCTCATGCTAAAGGAAGGGTCTCAGGTTTGATAGAAGCATTGAGATATCACATCTCATGCTATAGGAAGTGTCTCAGGATTGGAATGGGAAGGAGTTGGATATCACATCTCATGCCATAGGAAGGGTCTCAGGATTGGAATGGGAAGGACTTGGATATCACATCTCATGCTATAGGGAGGGTCTCAAGTTTGATATTAGAAGCATTGAGATAACAAATCTCATGATATGGGAAGGGTCTCAGGATTGGAATGGGAAGGAGTTGGATATCACAACTCATGTTATAGGACGGGTGTAAGGTTTGGTATTAGAAGCATTGAGATAGCAAGTCTCCTGGTATAGGAAGGGTCTCAGAATTGGAATGGGAAGGAGTTGGATATCACATCTCAAGCTATAGGAAGGGTCTCGGGATTGGAATGGGAAGGAGTTTGATATCACATCTCATGCCATAGTATGGGTCTCAGGTTTGGTAGAAGCATTTGGATATCACATCTCATGCTATCGGAAGGGTATCAGGATTGGATTTGGAAGTAGTTGGATATCCCATCTCATGCTATAGGAAGGGTCTCAGGTTGGAATGGGAAGGAGTTGGATATCACATCTCATGTTATAGGAAGGGTCTCAGGATTGGAATGGGAAGGACTTCGATATCACATCTCATGTTATAGGAAGGCTCTCAGGTTTGGAATTGGAAGGAGTTGGATATCACATTTCATTTTAGATGTAGGATCTCAGGTTTGGTATTAGAGGCATTGAGACATCACATCTCATGCTATCAGAAGGGTCTAAGGATTGGAATGGGAAGGAGTTGGATATCACATCTCACGCTAAAGGGAGGGTCTCTGGTTTGGAAGGGGAAGGATTTGGATATCACATCTCATGTTATAGGAAGGATCTCAGGTTTGGTATTAGAAGCATTGAGATATCACATCTCATGCTAACGGAAGGATCTCAGGTTTGGTATTAGAAGCATTGAGATATCACATCTCATGCTATCAGAAGGGTCTCAGGATTGGAATGGGAAGGAGTTGGATATCACATCTCATGCTAAAGGGAGGGTCTCAGGTTTGGAAGGGGAAGGATTTGGATATCACATCTCATGTTATAGGAAGGATCTCAGGTTTGGTATTAGAAGCATTGAGATATCACATCTCATGCTATAGTAAGGGTCTCAGGATTGGAATGGGAAGGAGTTGGATATCACATCTCATGCTAAAGGAAGGGTCTCAGGTTTGGTAGAAGCATTGAGATATCACATCTCATGCTATAGGAAGGGTCTCAGGATTGGAATGGGAAGGAGTTGGATATCACATCTCATGCCATAGGAAGGGTCTCAGGTTTGGTATAAGCATTGAGATAACACATCTCTGCTATCCGAAGGGTCTCAGGATTGGAATGGGAAGGACTTAGATATCACATCTCATGCTATAGGGAGGGTCTCAGTTTTGATATTAGAAGCATTGAGATATCACATCTCATGCTATCGGAAGGGTTTCAGGATTGGAATGAGAAGGAGCTGGATATCACATCTCATGCTAAAGGAAGGGTCTCAGGTTTGGAAGGGGAAGGATTTGGATATCACATCTCATGTTATAGGACGGGTCTCACGTTTGGTATTAGAAGCATTAAGATATCACATCTCATGGTATAGGAAGGGTTTCAGGATTGTAATGGGAAGGAGTTGGATATCATATCTCATTCTATAGGAAGGGTCTCAGGATTGGATTGGGAAGGAGTTTGATATCAAATCTCATGCCATAGGAAGGGTCTCAGGTTTGGTATTAAAAGCATTGAGATATCACATCTCATGCTATAGGAAGTGTCTGAGGATTGGAATGGGAAGGAGTCGGATACCACATCTCATGCTATAGGAAGGGTCTCAGGTTTGGTAGAAGCATTGAGATATCACATCTCATGCTATAGGAAGAGTCTCAGGATTGGAATGGGAAGGAGTTGGATATCACATCTCATGCTATAGGACGGCTCTCAGGTTTGGAAGGGGAAGGAGTTGGATATCACATTTCATGTTAGAGGTAGGATCTCAGGTTTGGTATTAGAGGCATTGAGACATCACATCTCATGCTATCAGAAGGGTCTCAGGATTGGAATGGGAAGGAGTTGGATATCACATCTCATGCTAAAGGGAGGGTCTCAGGTTTGGAAGGGGAAGGATTTGGATATCACATCTCATGTTATAGGAAGGATCTCAGGTTTGGTATTAGAAGCATTGAGATATCACATCTCATGCTATCGGAAGGATCTCAGGTTTGGTATTAGAAGCATTGAGACATCACATCTCATGCTATCAGAAGGGTCTCAGGATTGGAATGGGAAGGAGTTGGATATCACATCTCATGCTAAAGGGAGGGTCTCAGGTTTGGAAGGGGAAGGATTTGGATATCACATTTCATGTTATAGGAAGGATCTCAGGTTTGGTATTAGAAGCATTGAGATATCACATCTCATGCTATAGTAAGGGTCTCAGGATTGGAATGGGAAGGAGTTGGATATCACATCTCATGCTAAAGGAAGGGTGTCAGGTTTGGTAGAAGCATTGAGATATCCCATCTCATGCTATAGGAGGGGTCTCAGGATTGGAATGGGAAGGAGTTGGATATCACATCTCATGCCATAGGAAGGGTCTCAGGTTTGGTATAAGCATTGAGATATCACATCTCTGCTATCCAAAGGGTCTCAGGATTGGAATGGGAAGGACTTAGATATCACATCTCATGCTATAGGGAGGGTCTCAGTTTTGTTATTAGAAGCATTGAGATATCACATCTCATGCTATCGGAAGGGTCTCAGGATTGGAATGAGAAGGAGCTGGATATCACATCTCATGCTAAAGGAAGGGTCTCAGGTTTGGAAGGGGAAGGATTTGGATATCACATCTCATGTTATAGGACGGGTCTCAGGTTTGGTATTAGAAGCATTGAGATATCACATCTCATGGTGTAGGAAGGGTTTCAAGATTGGAATGGGAAGGAGTTGGATATCATATCTCATGCTATAGGAAGGGTCTCAGGATTGGATTGGGAAGGAGTTTGATATCAAATCTCATGCCATAGGAAGGGTCTCAGGTTTGGTATTAGAAGCATTGAGATATCACATCTCATGCTATAGGAAGTGTCTGAGGATTGGAATGGGAAGGAGTCGGATATCACATCTCATGCTATAGAAGGGTCTCAGGTTTGGTAGAAGCATTGAGATATCACATCTCATGCTATAGGAAGAGTCTCAGGATTGGAATGGGAAGGAGTTGGATATCACGTCTCATGTTATAGGAAGGGTCTCAGGTTTGGTAGTAGAAACATTGAGATATCAAATCTCATGCAATAGGAAGGGACGCAGGATTGGAATGGGACGGAGTTTGATATCACATTTCATGCTATAGGAAGGGTCCATGTTTGGTATTAGAAGCATTGAGATATCGCATCTCATGCTATAGGAAGGGTCTCAGGATTGGAATGGGAAGGAGTTGGATATCACATCTCATGCCATACGAAGGGTCTCAGGTTTGGTATAAGCATTGAGATATAACATCTCTGCTATCGGAAGTGTCTCAGGATTGGGATGGGAAGGAGTTGGATATCACATCTCATACTATAGGAAGGGTCTCAGGTTTGGAACGGGAAGGAGTTGGATATCCCATCTCATGTTATAGGACGGGTCTCAGGTTTGGTATTAGAAGCATTGAGATATCACATCGCATGCTGTAGGAAGGGTTTCAGGTTTGGAATGGGAAGGAATTGGATATCACATCTCATGTCATAGCAAGGATCTCAGGTTTGGTATTAGAAGCATTGAGATATCACATCTCATGCTATAGGCATGGTCTCAGATTGGAATGGGAAGGAGTTGGATATCACATCTCATGCTATATGAAGGGACTCAGATTTGGTATTACAAGCATTGTGATATTTCATCTCATGCTATAGGAAGGGTCTCAGGATTGGATTGGGAAGGAGTCGGATATCACATCTCATGCTATAGGAAGGGTTTCAGGTTCTAATGGGAAGGATTTGTATACCACATCTCTTGCTATAGGAAGGGCCTCAGGTTTGGTATGAGAAACATTGAGATATCACATCTCATGGTATGGGAAGGGTCTCAGGATTCGAATGGGAAGGAGTTTGATATCACATCTCATGCCATAGGAAGGGTCTCAGGTTTGGTAGAAGCATTGCGATATCACATCTCATGCTATCAGAAGGGTCTCAGGATTGGATTGGGAAGGAGTTGGATATCCCATATCATGCTATAGGAAGGGTCTCAGGTTTGGTATTAGAAGCATTGAGATATCACGTCTCATGCTATAGGAAGGGTCTCAGGATTGGAATGGGAAGGAGTTGGATATCACATTTCATGTTAGAGGTAGGATCTCAGGTTTGTTAGAGGCATTGAGATATCACATCTCATGCTATCAGAAGGGTCTCAGGGTTGGAATGGGAAGGAGTTGGATATCACATCTCATGCCAAAGGGAGGGTCTCAGGTTTGGAAGGGGAAGGATTTGGATATCACATCTCGTGTTATAAGAAGGATCTCAGGTTTGGTATTAGAAGAATTGAGATATCACATCTCATGCTATCGGAAGGATCTCAGGTTTGGTATTAGAAGCATTGAGATATCACATCTCATGCTCTCAGAAGGGTCTCAGGATTGGAATGGGAAGGAGTTGGATATCACATCTCATGCTATAGGAAGGGTCTCAGGATTGGAATGGGAAGGAGTTTTATATGACATCACATGCCATAGGAAGGATCTCAGGTTTGGTATTAGAAGCATTGAGACATCACATCTCATGTTATAGGAAGGGTCTCAGGATTGGAATGGGAAGGAGTTGGATATCACATCTCATGCTATAGGAAGGGTCTCAGGTTTGGTATAAGCATTGAGATATCACATCTCATGCTATAGGGAGGGTCTCACATTTGGAAAGGGAAGGAGTAGGATATCACATTTCATGTTAGAGGTAGGATCTCAGGTTTGGTATTAGAGGCATTGAGATATCACATCTCATGCTATCAGAAGGCTCTCAGGATTGGAATGGGAAGGAGTTGGATATTACATCTCATGCCAAAGGGAGGGTCTCAGGTTTGGAAGGGGAAGTATTTGGATATCACATCTCGTGTTATAGGAAGGATCTCAGGTTTGGTATTAGAAGAATTGAGATATCACATCTCATGTTATCGGAAGGATCTCAGGTTTGGTATTAGAAGCATTGAGATATCACATCTCATGCTATCAGAAGGGTCTCAGGATTGGAATGGGAAGGAGTTGGATATCCCATCTCATGCTATAGGAAGGGTCTCAGGTTGGAATGGGAAGGAGTTGGATATCACATCTCATGCCATAGGAAGGATCTCAGGTTTGGTATTAGAAGCATTGAGACATGACATCTCATGCTATAGGGAGGGTCTCACGTTTGGAAAGGGAAGGAGTAGGATATCACATTTCATGTTAGAGGTAGGATCTCAGGTTTGGTATTAGAGGCATTGAGATATCACATCTCATGCTATCAGAAGGGTCTCAGGATTGGAATGGGAAGGAGTTGGATATCACATCTCATGCTAAAGGGAGGATCTCAGGTTTGGAAGGGGAAGGATTTTGATATCACCTCTCATGTTATAGGAAGGAAATCAGGTTTGGTATTAGAAGCATTGAGATATCGCATCTCATGCTATCGGAAGGATCTCAGGTTTGGTATTAGAGGCATTGAGATATCACATCTCATGCTATCGAAAGGGTATCAGGATTGGATTTGGAAGTAGTTGGATATCCCATCTCATGCTATAGGAAGGGTCTCAGGTTGGAATGGGAAGGAGTTGGATATCACATCTCATGTTATAGGAAGGGTCTCAGGATTGGAATGGGAAATACTTCGATATCACATCTCATGCTATAGGAAGGCTCTCAGGTTTGGAAGGGGAAGGAGTTGGATATCACATTTCATGTTAGAGGTAGGAACTCAGGTTTGTTAGAGGCATTGAGATATCACATCTCATGCTATCAGAAGGGTCTCAGGATTGGAATGGGAAGGAGTTGGATATCACATCTCATGTCAAAGGGAGGGTCTCAGGTTTGGAAGGGGAAGGATTTGGATATCACATCTCGTGTTATAGGAAGGATCTCAGGTTTGGTATTAGAAGAATTGAGATATCACATCTCATGCTATCGGAAGGATCTCAGGTTTGGTATTAGAAGCATTGAGATATCACATCTAATGCTCCCAGAAGGGTCTCAGGATTGGAATGGGAAGGAGTTGGATATCACATCTCATGTTATAGGAAGGGTCTCAGGATTGGAATGGGAAGGAGTTGGATATCACATCTCATGCTATAGGAAGGTTCTCAGGTTTGGTATAAGCATTGAGATATCACATCTCATCCTATAGGAAGTGTCTGAGGATTGGAATGGGAAGGAGTCGGATATCACATCTCATGCTATAGAAGGGTCTCAGGTTTGGTAGAAGCATTGAGATATCACATCTCATGCTATAGGAAGAGTCTCAGGATTGGAATGGGAAGGAGTTGGATATCACGTCTCATGTTATAGGAAGGGTCTCAGGTTTGGTAGTAGAAACATTGAGATATCAAATCTCATGCAATAGGAAGGGACGCAGGATTGGAATGGGACGGAGTTTGATATCACATTTCATGCTATAGGAAGGGTCCAGGTTTGGTATTAGAAGCATTGAGATATCGCATCTCATGCTATAGGAAGGGTCTCAGGATTGGAATGGGAAGGAGTTGGATATCACATCTCATGCCATAGGAAGGGTCTCAGGTTTGGTATAAGCATTGAGATATAACATCTCTGCTATCGGAAGTGTCTCAGGATTGGGATGGGAAGGAGTTGGATATCACATCTCATACTATAGGAAGGGTCTCAGGTTTGGAACGGGAAGGAGTTGGATATCCCATCTCATGTTATAGGACGGGTCTCAGGTTTGGTATTAGAAGCATTGAGATATCACATCGCATGCTGTAGGAAGGGTTTCAGGTTTGGAATGGGAAGGAATTGGATATCACATCTCATGTCATAGCAAGGATCTCAGGTTTGGTATTAGAAGCATTGAGATATCACATCTCATGCTATAGGCATGGTCTCAGATTGGAATGGGAAGGAGTTGGATATCACATCTCATGCTATATGAAGGGACTCAGATTTGGTATTACAAGCATTGTGATATTTCATCTCATGCTATAGGAAGGGTCTCAGGATTGGATTGGGAAGGAGTCGGATATCACATCTCATGCTATAGGAAGGGTTTCAGGTTCTAATGGGAAGGATTTGTATACCACATCTCTTGCTATAGGAAGGGCCTCAGGTTTGGTATGAGAAACATTGAGATATCACATCTCATGGTATGGGAAGGGTCTCAGGATTCGAATGGGAAGGAGTTTGATATCACATCTCATGCCATAGGAAGGGTCTCAGGTTTGGTAGAAGCATTGCGATATCACATCTCATGCTATCAGAAGGGTCTCAGGATTGGATTGGGAAGGAGTTGGATATCCCATATCATGCTATAGGAAGGGTCTCAGGTTTGGTATTAGAAGCATTGAGATATCACGTCTCATGCTATAGGAAGGGTCTCAGGATTGGAATGGGAAGGAGTTGGATATCACATTTCATGTTAGAGGTAGGATCTCAGGTTTGTTAGAGGCATTGAGATATCACATCTCATGCTATCAGAAGGGTCTCAGGGTTGGAATGGGAAGGAGTTGGATATCACATCTCATGCCAAAGGGAGGGTCTCAGGTTTGGAAGGGGAAGGATTTGGATATCACATCTCGTGTTATAAGAAGCATCTCAGGTTTGGTATTAGAAGAATTGAGATATCACATCTCATGCTATCGGAAGGATCTCAGGTTTGGTATTAGAAGCATTGAGATATCACATCTCATGCTCTCAGAAGGGTCTCAGGATTGGAATGGGAAGGAGTTGGATATCACATCTCATGCTATAGGAAGGGTCTCAGGATTGGAATGGGAAGGAGTTTTATATGACATCACATGCCATAGGAAGGATCTCAGGTTTGGTATTAGAAGCATTGAGACATCACATCTCATGTTATAGGAAGGGTCTCAGGATTGGAATGGGAAGGAGTTGGATATCACATCTCATGCTATAGGAAGGGTCTCAGGTTTGGTATAAGCATTGAGATATCACATCTCATGCTATAGGAAGTGTCTCAGGATTGGAATGGGAAGGAGTTGGATATCACATCTCATGCTATAGGGAGGGTCTCACATTTGGAAAGGGAAGGAGTAGGATATCACATTTCATGTTAGAGGTAGGATCTCAGGTTTGGTATTAGAGGCATTGAGATATCACATCTCATGCTATCAGAAGGCTCTCAGGATTGGAATGGGAAGGAGTTGGATATTACATCTCATGCCAAAGGGAGGGTCTCAGGTTTGGAAGGGGAAGTATTTGGATATCACATCTCGTGTTATAGGAAGGATCTCAGGTTTGGTATTAGAAGAATTGAGATATCACATCTCATGTTATCGGAAGGATCTCAGGTTTGGTATTAGAAGCATTGAGATATCACATCTCATGCTATCAGAAGGGTCTCAGGATTGGAATGGGAAGGAGTTGGATATCCCATCTCATGCCATAGGAAGGATCTCAGGTTTGGTATTAGAAGCATTGAGACATGACATCTCATGCTATAGGGAGGGTCTCAGGTTTGGAAGGGGAAGGATTTTGATATCACCTCTCATGTTATAGGAAGGAAATCAGGTTTGGTATTAGAAGCATTGAGATATCGCATCTCATGCTATCGGAAGGATCTCAGGTTTGGTATTAGAGGCATTGAGATATCACATCTCATGCTATCGAAAGGGTATCAGGATTGGATTTGGAAGTAGTTGGATATCCCATCTCATGCTATAGGAAGGGTCTCAGGTTGGAATGGGAAGGAGTTGGATATCACATCTCATGTTATAGGAAGGGTCTCAGGATTGGAATGGGAAATACTTCGATATCACATCTCATGCTATAGGAAGGCTCTCAGGTTTGGAAGGGGAAGGAGTTGGATATCACATTTCATGTTAGAGGTAGGAACTCAGGTTTGTTAGAGGCATTGAGATATCACATCTCATGCTATCAGAAGGGTCTCAGGATTGGAATGGGAAGGAGTTGGATATCACATCTCATGTCAAAGGGAGGGTCTCAGGTTTGGAAGGGGAAGGATTTGGATATCACATCTCGTGTTATAGGAAGGATCTCAGGTTTGGTATTAGAAGAATTGAGATATCACATCTCATGCTATCGGAAGGATCTCAGGTTTGGTATTAGAAGCATTGAGATATCACATCTAATGCTCCCAGAAGGGTCTCAGGATTGGAATGGGAAGGAGTTGGATATCACATCTCATGTTATAGGAAGGGTCTCAGGATTGGAATGGGAAGGAGTTGGATATCACATCTCATGCTATAGGAAGGTTCTCAGGTTTGGTATAAGCATTGAGATATCACATCTCATGCTATAGGAAGGGTCTCAGGATTGGAATGGGAAGAAGTTGGATATCACATCTCATGCTAAAGGGAGGGTCTCAGGTTTGGAAGGGGAAGGATTTGGATATCACATCTCATGTTATAGGAAGGATCTCAGGTTTGGTATTAGAAGCATTGAGATACATCTCATGCTAACGGAAGGGTATCAGGATTGGATTTGGAAGTAGTTGGATATCCCATCTCATGCTATAGGAAGGGTCTCAGGTTGGAATGGGAAGGTGTTGGGTATCACATCTCATGTTATAGGAAGGGTCTCAGGATTGAAATGGGAAATACTTCAATATCACATCTCATGCTATAGGAAGGCTCTCAGGTTTGGAAGGGGAAGGTGTTGGATATCACATTTCCCATCTCATGCTATAGGAAGGGTCTCAGGTTTGGTATTAGAAGCATTGAGATATCACATCTCATGCTATAGGAAGGGTCTCAGGATTGAAATGGGAAGGAGTTGGATATCACATCTCATGCCATAGGAAGGGTCTCAGGTTTGGTATAAGCATTGAGATATCGCATCTCTGCTATCGGAAGGGTCTCAGGATTGGAATGGGAAGGAGCTGGATATCACATCTCATGCTAAAGGAAGGGTCTCAGGTTTGGAAGGGGAAGGATTTGGATATCACATCTCTTGTTATAGGACGGGTCTCAGGTTTCGTATTAGAAGCATTAAGATATCACATCTTATGGTATAGGAAGGGTTTCAGGATTGGAATGGGAAGGAGTTGGATATCATATCTCATGCTATAGGAAGGGTCTCAGGATTGGAATGGGAAGGAGTTTGATATCAAATCTCATGCCATAGGAAGGGTCTCAGGTTTGGTATTAGAAGCATTGAGATATCACATCTCATGCTATAGGAAGTGTCTGAGGATTGGAATGGGAAGGAGTTGGATATCACATCTCATGCTATAGGAAGGGTCTCAGGATTGGATTTGGAAGTAGTTGGATATCCCATCTCATGCTATAGGAAGGGTCTCAGGTTGGAATGGGAAGGAGTTGGATATCACATCTCATGTTATAGGAAGGGTCTCAGGATTGGAATGGGAAGGACTTCGATATCACATCTCATGTTATAGGAAGGATCTCAGGTTTGGTATTAGAAGCATTGAGATATCACATCTCATGCTATAGTAAGGGTCTCAGGATTGGAATGGGAAGGAGTTGGATATCACATCTCATGCTAAAGGAAGGGTCTCAGGTTTGGTAGAAGCATTGAGATATCACATCTCATGCTATAGGAAGGGTCTCAGGATTGGAATGGGAAGGAGTTGGATATCACATCTCATGCCATAGGAAGGGTCTCAGGTTTGGTATAAGCATTGAGATATCACATCTCTGCTATCCGAAGGGTCTCAGGATTGGAATGGGAAGGACTTAGATATCACATCTCATGCTATAGGGAGGGTCTCAGTTTTGATATTAGAAGCATTGAGATATCACATCTCATGCTATCGGAAGGGTCTCAGGATTGGAATGAGAAGGAGCTGGATATCACATCTCATGCTAAAGGAAGGGTCTCAGGTTTGGAAGGGGAAGGATTTGGATATCACATCTCATGTTATAGGACGGGTCTCACGTTTGGTATTAGAAGCATTAAGATATCACATCTCATGGTATAGGAATGGTTTCAGGATTGGAATGGGAAGGAGTTGGATATCATATCTCATGCTATAGGAAGGGTCTCAGGATTGGATTGGGAAGGAGTTGGATATCAAATCTCATGCCATAGGAAGGGTCTCAGGTTTGGTATTAGAAGCATTGAGATATCACATCTCATGCTATAGGAAGTGTCTGAGGATTGGAATGGGAAGGAGTCGGATATCACATCTCATGCTATAGGAAGGGTCTCAGGTTTGGTAGAAGCATTGAGATATCACATCTCATGCTATAGGAAGAGTCTCAGGATTGGAATGGGAAGGAGTTGGATATCACATCTCATGCTATAGGACGGCTCTCAGGTTTGGAAGGGGAAGGAGTTGGATATCACATTTCATGTTAGAGGTAGGATCTCAGGTTTGGTATTAGAGGCATTGAGACATCACATCTCGTGCTATCAGAAGGGTCTCAGGATTGGAATGGGAAGGAGTTGGATATCACATCTCACGCTAAAGGGAGGGTCTCAGGTTTGGAAGGGGAAGGATTTGGATATCACATCTCATGTTATAGGAAGGATCTCAGGTTTGCTATTAGAAGCATTGAGATATCACATCTCATGCTATCGGAAGTATCTCAGGTTTGGTATTAGAAGCATTGAGACATCACATCTCATGCTATCAGAAGGGTTTCAGGATTGGAATGGGAAGGAGTTGGATATCACATCTCATGCTAAAGGGAGGGTCTCAGGTTTGGAAGGGGAAGGATTTGGATATCACATCTCATGTTATAGGAAGGATCTCAGGTTTGGTATTAGAAGCATTGAGATATCACATCTCATGCTATAGTAAGGGTCTCAGCATTGGAATGGGAAGGAGTTGGATATCACATCTCATGCTAAAGGAAGGGTGTCAGGTTTGGTAGAAGCATTGAGATATCCCATCTCATGCTATAGGAGGGGTCTCAGGATTGGAATGGGAAGGAGTTGGATATCACATCTCATGCCATAGGAAGGGTCTCAGGTTTGGTATAAGCATTGAGGTATCACATCTCTGCTATCCGAAGGGTCTCAGTATTGGAATGGGAAGGACTTAGATATCACATCTCTTGCTATAGGGAGGGTCTCAGTTTTGATATTAGAAGCATTGAGATATCACATCTCATGCTATCGGAAGGGTCTCAGGATTGGAATGAGAAGGAGCTGGATATCACATCTCATGCTAAAGGAAGGGTCTCAGGTTTGGAAGGGGAAGGATTTGAATATCACATCTCATGTTATAGGACGGGTCTCAGGTTTGGTATTAGAAGCATTAAGATATCACATCTCATGGTGTAGGAAGGGTTTCAGGATTGGAATGGGAAGGAGTTGGATATCATATCTCACGCTATAGGAAGGGTCTCAGGATTGGATTGGGAAGGAGTTTGATATCAAATCTCATGCCATAGGAAGGGTCTCAGGTTTGGTATTAGAAGCATTGAGATATCACATCTCATGCTATAGGAAGTGTCTGAGGATTGGAATGGGAAGGAGTCGGATATCACATCTCATGCTATAGAAGGGTCTCAGGTTTGGTAGAAGCATTGAGATATCACATCTCATGCTATAGGAAGAGTCTCAGGATTGGAATGGGAAGGAGTTGGATATCACGTCTCATGTTATAGGAAGGGTCTCAGGTTTGGTAGTAGAAACATTGAGATATCAAATCTCATGCTATAGGAAGGGACGCAGGATTGGAATGGGACGGAGTTTGATATCACATCTCATGCTATAGGAAGGGTCTCAGGTTTGGTATTAGAAGCATTGAGATATCACATCTCATGCTATAGGAAGTGTCTGAGGATTGGAATGGGAATGAGTCGGATATCACATCTCATGCTATAGGAAGGGTCTCAGGTTTGGTAGAAGCATTGAGATATCACATCTCATGCTATAGGAAGAGTCTCAGGATTGGAATGGGAAGGAGTTGGATATCACATCTCATGCTATTTGACGGCTCTCAGGTTTGGAAGGGGAAGGAGTTGGATATCACATTTCATGTTAGAGGTAGGATCTCAGGTTTGGTATTAGAGGCATTGAGACATCACATCTCATGCTATCAGAAGGGTCTCAGGATTGGAATTTGAAGGAGTTGGATATCACATCTCACGCTAAAGGGAGGGTCTCAGGTTTGGAAGGGGAAGGATTTGGATATCACATCTCATGTTATAGGAAGGATCTCAGGTTTGGTATTAGAAGCATTGAGATATCACATCTCATGCTATCGGAAGGATCTCAGGTTTGGTATTAGAAGCATTGAGACATCACATCTCATGCTATCAGAAGGGTCTCAGGATTGGAATGGGAAGGAGTTGGATATCACATCTCATGCTAAAGGGAGGGTCTCAGGTTTGGAAGGGGAAGGATTTGGATATCACATCTCATGTTATAGGAAGGATCTCAGGTTTGGTATTAGAAGCATTGAGATACATCTCATGCTAACGGAAGGGTATCAGGATTGGATTTGGAAGTAGTTGGATATCCCATCTCATGCTATAGGAAGGGTCTCAGGTTGGAATGGGAAGGTGTTGGGTATCACATCTCATGTTATAGGAAGGGTCTCAGGATTGAAATGGGAAATACTTCAATATCACATCTCATGCTATAGGAAGGCTCTCAGGTTTGGAAGGGGAAGGTTTTGGATATCACATTTCCCATCTCATGCTATAGGAAGGGTCTCAGGTTTGGTATTAGAAGCATTGAGATATCACATCTCATGCTATAGGAAGGGTCTCAGGATTGGAATGGGAAGGAGCTGGATATCACATCTCATGCTAAAGGAAGGGTCTCAGGTTTGGAAGGGGAAGGATTTGGATATCACATCTCATGTTATAGGACGGGTCTCAGGTTTCGTATTAGAAGCATTAAGATATCACATCTTATGGTATAGGAAGGGTTTCAGGATTGGAATGGGAAGGAGTTGGATATCATATCTCATGCTATAGGAAGGGTCTCAGTTTTGGAATGGGAAGGAGTTTGATATCAAATCTCATGCCATAGGAAGGGTCTCAGGTTTGGTATTAGAAGCATTGAGATATCACATCTCATGCTATAGGAAGTGTCTGAGGATTGGAATGGGAAGGAGTTGGATATCACATCTCATGCTATAGGAAGGGTCTCAGGATTGGATTTGGAAGTAGTTGGATATCCCATCTCATGCTATAGGAAGGGTCTCAGGTTGGAATGGGAAGGAGTTGGATATCACATCTCATGTTATAGGAAGGGTCTCAGGATTGGAATGGGAAGGACTTCGATATCACATCTCATGTTATAGGAAGGCTCTCAGGTTTGGAAGGGGAAGGAGTTGGATATCACATTTCATGTTAGATGTAGGATCTCAGGTTTGGTATTAGAAGCATTGAGACATCACATCTCATGCTATCAGAAGGGTCTAAGGATTGGAATGGGAAGGAGTTGGATATCACATCTCACACTGAAGGGAGGGTCTCTGGTTTGGAAGGGGAAGGATTTGGATATCACATCTCATATTATAGGAAGGATTTCAGGTTTGGTATTAGAAGCATTGAGATATCACATCTCATGCTATCGGAAGGATCTCAGGTTTGGTATTAGAAGCATTGAGATATCACATCTCATGCTATCAGAAGGGTCTCAGGATTGGAATGGGAAGGAGTTGGATATCACATCTCATGCTAAAGGGAGGGTCTCAGGTTTGGAAGGGGAAGGATTTGGATATCACATCTCATGTTATAGGAAGGATCTCAGGTTTGGTATTAGAAGCATTGAGATATCACATCTCATGCTATAGTAAGGGTCTCAGGATTGGAATGGGAAGGAGTTGGATATCACATCTCATGCTAAAGGAAGGGTCTCAGGTTTGGTAGAAGCATTGAGCTATCACATCTCATGCTATAGGAAGGGTCTCAGGATTGGAATGGGAAGGAGTTGGATATCACATCTCATGCCATAGGAAGGGTCTCAGGTTTGGTATAAGCATTGAGATATCACATCTCTGCTATCCGAAGGGTCTCAGGATTGGAATGGGAAGGACTTAGATATCACATCTCATGCTATAGGGAGGGTCTCAGTTTTGATATTAGAAGCATTGAGATATCACATCTCATGCTATCGGAAGGGTCTCAGGATTGGAATGAGAAGGAGCTGGATATCACATCTCATGCTAAAGGAAGGGTCTCAGGTTTGGAAGGGGAAGGATTTGGATATCACATCTCATGTTATAGGACGGGTCTCACGTTTGGTATTAGAAGCATTAAGATATCACATCTCATGGTATAGGAATGGTTTCAGGATTGGAATGGGAAGGAGTTGGATATCATATCTCATGCTATAGGAAGGGTCTCAGGTTTGGTAGTAGAAACATTGAGATATCAAATCTCATGCTATAGGAAGGGACGCAGGATTGGAATGGGACGGAGTTTGATATCACATCTCATGCTATAGGAAGGGTCTCAGGTTTGGTATTAGAAGCATTGAGATATCACATCTCATGCTATAGGAAGGGACGCAGGATTGGAATGGGACGGAGTTTGATATCACATCTCATGCTATAGGAAGGGTCTCAGGTTTGGTATTAGAAGCACTGAGATATCACATCTCATGCTATAGGAAGTGTCTGAGGATTGGAATGGGAAGGAGTCGGATATCACATCTCATGCTATAGGAAGGGTCTCAGGTTTGGTAGAAGCATTGAGATATCACATCTCATGCTATAGGAAGAGTCTCAGGATTGGAATGGGAAGGAGTTGGATATCACATCTCATGCTATAGGACGGCTCTCAGGTTTGGAAGGGGAAGGAGTTGGATATCACATTTCATGTTAGAGGTAGGATCTCAGGTTTGGTATTAGAGGCATTGAGACATCACATCTCATGCTATCAGAAGGGTCTCAGGATTGGAATTTGAAGGAGTTGGATATCACATCTCACGCTAAAGGGAGGGTCTCAGGTTTGGAAGGGGAAGGATTTGGATATCACATCTCATGTTATAGGAAGGATCTCAGGTTTGGTATTAGAAGCATTGAGATATCACATCTCATGCTATCGGAAGGATCTCAGGTTTGGTATTAGAAGCATTGAGACATCACATCTCATGCTATCAGAAGGGTCTCAGGATTGGAATGGGAAGGAGTTGGATATCACATCTCATGCTAAAGGGAGGGTCTCAGGTTTGGAAGGGGAAGGATTTGGATATCACATCTCATGTTATAGGAAGGATCTCAGGTTTGGTATTAGAAGCATTGAGATACATCTCATGCTAACGGAAGGGTATCAGGATTGGATTTGGAAGTAGTTGGATATCCTATCTCATGCTATAGGAAGGGTCTCATGTTGGAATGGGAAGGTGTTGGGTATCACATCTCATGTTATAGGAAGGGTCTCAGGATTGAAATGGGAAATACTTCAATATCACATCTCATGCTATAGGAAGGCTCTCAGGTTTGGAAGGGGAAGGTTTTGGATATCACATTTCCCATCTCATGCTATAGGAAGGGTCTCAGGTTTGGTATTAGAAGCATTGAGATATCACATCTCATGCTATAGGAAGGGTCTCAGGATTGAAATGGGAAGGAGTTGGATATCACATCTCATGCCATAGGAAGGGTCTCAGGTTTGGTATAAGCATTGAGATATCGCATCTCTGCTATCGGAAGGGTCTCAGGATTGGAATGGGAAGGAGCTGGATATCAAATCTCATGCTAAAGGAAGGGTCTCAGGTTTGGAAGGGGAAGGATTTGGATATCACATCTCATGTTATAGGACGGGTCTCAGGTTTCGTATTAGAAGCATTAAGATATCACATCTTATGGTATAGGAAGGGTTTCAGGATTGGAATGGGAAGGAGTTGGATATCATATCTCATGCTATAGGAAGGGTCTCAGGATTGGAATGGGAAGGAGTTTGATATCAAATCTCATGCCATAGGAAGGGTCTCAGGTTTGGTATTAGAAGCATTGAGATATCACATCTCATGCTATAGGAAGTGTCTGAGGATTGGAATGGGAAGGAGTTGGATATCACATCTCATGCTATAGGAAGGGTCTCAGGATTGGATTTGGAAGTAGTTGGATATCCCATCTCATGCTATAGGAAGGGTCTCAGGTTGGAATGGGAAGGAGTTGGATATCACATCTCATGTTATAGGAAGGGTCTCAGGATTGGAATGGGAAGGACTTCGATATCACATCTCATGTTATAGGAAGGCTCTCAGGTTTGGAAGGGGAAGGAGTTGGATATCACATTTCATGTTAGATGTAGGATCTCAGGTTTGGTATTAGAGGCATTGAGACATCACATCTCATGCTATCAGAAGCGTCTAAGGATTGGAATGGGAAGGAGTTGGATATCACATCTCACACTGAAGGGAGGGTCTCTGGTTTGGAAGGGGAAGGATTTGGATATCACATCTCATATTATAGGAAGGATCTCAGGTTTGGTATTAGAAGCATTGAGATATCACATCTCATGCTATCGGAAGGATCTCAGGTTTGGTATTAGAAGCATTGAGATATCACATCTCATGCTATCAGAAGGGTCTCAGGATTGGAATGGGAAGGAGTTGGATATCACATCTCATGCTAAAGGGAGGGTCTCAGGTTTGGAAGGGGAAGGTGTCACGTTTGTCGTCTTCTTCTGAAGAGATGACAAGTTCTCCCCCTTCCCTCAACTCCTCACCTTCCTCTTTCTGCTTAATCCTTCTGTCCTTGTGTTGTGGAGGCTTCTCTTTTTTCTTGTGAAGATAAGGACGCCCTCGATAGGATGCCACCGTGCCACTAGATAGGGGCAGCGGGGGCACTCCTACCGAGAACGCCTCACAGGGGGAAAAAAGCCGGAAGGCACAAAAAACCCCTGAACGTGGAGGATCCCAGGAGGTGAGTAGCTGAAGATGGCGCGATCCGATGTGCAGGCACCGAATCGGGAAATAGGCGGATCCAAACGGTAGACCAGGATATGGCAAAAGGTGGTTTCAATGCGGAGATACTAAGGAAATCACAGGCAGTCCGGTAGGCAGGCAAAGGGTCTGGCAACAGTTCAAATAGGATATAGGGATATTCACAGGCAGTCCGGTAGGCAGGCAAAGGGTCTGGCAACAGTTCAAATAGGATATAGGGATATTCACAGGCAGTCCGGTAGGCAGGCAAAGGGTCTGGCAACAGTTCAAATAGGATATAGGGATATTAAAGGGGAAAAAACAACAAGGCAAGAAGGAAAGGAAGGAAAAGAGGGAGAAAAAAGAGGCAGGACGAGGACGAGACCACGCACTGGGCAGGGTGGAGAATTAACTGCGAGGGAAGGCTGGCAAAGTATAAGAAGAAGTCACGAATAATTCACCGGGAGATGGAGCGGCAGCAACACAGGAAGGAACCCGGAAACGTTGCAACGCGTATGCGACCCGGAAGTGAGGACTTAAATACTTCCGGGTCAAGGACGCGTGCAACAACTAGAGCGGTAAAACGGATGACGAGTAGCGGAATGCTACGGCGGACAGAACCGCCAGCGATTCCACTTCCGCCAACCCTGCCGCGGCATGACAGTATGCCCCCTCCTATGGAGACCCCCTCCCGGTTTTCCCGGATGAGAGCGAAAGAACTTGCGGACCAACAGTGGAGCATGTACCTGAGAGGCTGGTTCCCAAGAGTTTTCCGACCAGTGATACCCCTTCCACCGTACAAGGTATTCCAACCTTCCCCGGCGGTACCGGGAGTCACAGATTTGGGCTACCTCGAATACCTCCTGGGTCGAAGTAGCAGGCAAGGGGGTTTTCTTCTTTTTGCGAGACCAGATGTCTGCAAGAAAAGGTTTGAGTTGTGAGGCATGAAACACCGGGTGGACTCTTTGAAGACTCTTGGGTAATTTTAGCCGAAAGGCCACCGGGTTGATGACTTGTGTGACTTCGTATGGACCCAGAAATTTAGGGGAGAGTTTGGAAGGGTGTGCCCATCGTGGTAGATATCTTGTGGACAACATGACTTGAGAACCTATTCCCCAGTCAGGCCCCGCTCTGCGATGTTTGTCGGCCTGGACCTTGTATCTCATTTGGGCCTTGCTAAGATTGTGTTTAGCCTGTAGGTGGACGTCTCTCAACACGGCGAGAGTGGAGTCGACTGTGTGCAGAGAGGTTGAGACATTAGAGACCGGTAGTATAGCTCGGGGATGGTAGCCATAGTTACAGAAAAAAGGGGTGAAACCGAGAGTAGACTGGAAAGAGTTATTGTAGGAGAACTCAGCCAGGGGTAGTAGAGAAACCCAGTTGTCCTGTTGAAGGTTCACATAACACCGTAGGTACTGTTCTAGTGTGGCATTTAAACGTTCCGTCTGTCCATTTGACTGAGGGTGGAAACCTGATGTTAGAGCTCTCTCTATGCTCAACCGGTTGCAGAGATGTCTCCAGAAACGAGAAGTGTACTGGCTACCTCGATCGGAGATGATCTTCTTTGGTATTCCATGGAGACGAAAAACGTCTTTGATTAGAGTCTCGGCCATGGTTGCTGCTGTTGGTACCCTTGGCAATGGGGAGAAGTGAGCCATCTTTGTGAAGTAATCGATCACTACCATAATGCATGTGCTTCCTTCAGAAGGAGGTAAGTCCACGATGAAATCAGTAGAAACCACTTCCCAGGGACTATCGGGAACCGGAATTGGTCTCAGAAGGCCCAAAGGTTTCAGACGAGAACTCTTGCTGCGAAGACAGGTCACACAGGATTGTACGTAACTGGTCACGTCTTGGCGCATCCCTGGCCAATAAAAGTGCCTCTGTAGAAATTCTAATGTTCCCTTAATACCTCGATGACCTGCCAGCTTGGAGTCGTGACACCATCTTAACGCCATTCTCCGAAATTCCGAAGTAGGTAAGTATAATTTTCCTTTCACAAAGTATAGGCCTTCCTTGACTTCGTAGACGGGGTCTTGTGGGTGACACTCCGACTCAAAACCCCCCTTTGAAGCTTCTTTCACTTGTCTTAAGAAAGCGGATAGAACGCCTATCCTCCTCGTCAAGGGGAACATAAGATCTGGCGACCTGTCGGATTCATTCCCATAGTCTCCTCTGCGAGACAAGGCATCTGCGACTATATTCTGTGGTCCTGGGATGTAAGTAATGTTGAAATCGAACTGGGCAAAGAAGTGAGCCCAGCGGGCCTGTCTTGTGTTGTAGCACTCAAACTGTCGTAGAACTTGTAGATTTCTGTGATCTGTTCTGATGGAGAATGGGTGTTTACCTCCTTGTAGAAGATGACGCCACTCTAGACAGGCTGATTTCATGGCCAATAACTCGCGCTCTATGACTGAGTAGTTCCTTTGGCTGTCATTCAATGTCTTGGAATAATAGGAGACTGGATGTTCCTCACCTTGGTGTTCCTGCAAAAGAACTGCCCCCATAGCTGATGAAGATGCATCTGTCTCGATGATGAAAGGCCGGTCTTGGTCTGGCTGCAGAAGGATGGGGGCGGTACAGAAGGCTTCCTTGAGACTGTGGAAGCTATCCTCAGCTTCACTGGACCAAAGGAAAGGTTTGGAGCTCTTCTTAAGTAGTGAGGTGATAGGTACCATTCGGTGGGAAAAGTTGGATATAAATTTCCGGTAAAAGTTTGCCAGACCTAAAAACCTTTGTACCTCCTTGACGGATTTTGGTGAAGGCCATTCCAAAATGGCAGAAACTTTGCGGGGATCCATGGAGACACCCCGACTGGACAATATGAAACCCAAATATGGGATAGATGTTGCAGAAAATATACATTTGTCTATCTTGACTGAGAGGTGATTTTCTCTTAGTCTCTGGAAGACTTCTTTGACATGAGCCACATGTTCCTCAGGAGTTCTGGAATAAACCAGTATGTCATCGAGATAGACGATCGTGGTCTGACACAACAGGTCCGAAAAAAGCCGGTCCATAAAGCGCTGGAACACAGAGGGGGCGTTAACAAGTCCAAAAGGCATCACTTGGTATTCGTACAGCCCATAAGGGGTCCTAAAAGCAGTTTTCCATTCGTCCCCTTGGTGGATCCGAAGGAGATGGTATGCATTCCGAAGGTCCAGCTTTGTGAAGATCGTGGCGCCATGAACCGCTTGAATAATTTCGGTGATAAGTGGCATTGGGTATCTGTCTTTTATGGTCACCTTGTTTAGACCCCTGTAGTCGATACAGGGTCTTAGTTCTTGTGTGTCTTTCTTCGGAATAAAAAACAGGGATGCCCCAGCTGGTGACTTTGAAGGTCTTATAAGTCCGTTGGTCAGATTGTTATCTAAATATTCCCGGAGGAATTGTTTTTCCCTGAGGGATAATGGGAACATTCTACCAAACGGTACCAGTGCATTAGGAACTAGATCCAGACAACAGTCTTCTGGTCTGTGTGGAGGAAGATCACTAGGCGTTTTTTCCGTTACTACCTCTGTATATTCTTGTAGATGGCGTGGAAGACAATGGATGAGTCTGGAGTCGTACACAATGTTAGTTTCTACAGTCTCGAACTTGGGTTCCGGTAGACATTCGGATCTACAATAGGTGGACTGAAAACTGAGTACGTTCTTCGCCCAGTCAATGTGAGGGTTGTGCTTTCGTAGCCAGCCTATCCCTAGTATGATAGGGAAATGGGCTGCTCGGATTATGTCAAACGAGATACTTTCGGTATGTTTTTGGATACATAATTGTAATTCCTCAGTGGTATGGGTGATCATGCCGGAAATCAGGGGTTCCCCATCCACTCCTTCAACCTTCTGATCCTCCTGTTTGGCCAGACGAGGTATACCCTTTTGCTTAGCCCACAAGGTATCTACGAAGTTGCCTGCAGCACCACAGTCTAATAAAGCCTGAGTTGGGACTTCGGTCCTGCCTATAGTAAGGGTTACTGACAGAACCATCAGCCTAGAATCCTCTAGCATACCAGACGAGGCTATAGACAGAGATGTATAAGGACTAGAAAAAGCCCCTCGGGAGTGCGTCCCCATACTCACCGAGGGCGCTCGTTTCCCGAACGCCTCGGAGGAACGTTAGGACAGTTCCGTAACAGATGGTTAGAGGCTCCACAATACATGCACATGTTGCCTTCCCGTCGTCTCTTCCGTTCTTCCGGGGTGAGTGGTGCACGAGCAGTACCGATTTGCATCGGTTCTTCCTTTCCCTGGCGTGAAGGTGGTTGAGAGAATGGTATCTGAGTCTCTAAGGGAGGGAGACTGTAGAGTTTGTTCTTTTTTCTTTCTGACCGTCGTTCCGAGAGTCGGAAATCGATCCGAAGAGCGGCCGTGATGAGATCTGAAAATGAGGCTGGACGGTCGATCCGGGCTAGTTCGTCCTTGAGATCCTCTCTCAACCCTCGACGGAAGATGGTATATTGGGCTTGTTCCTGCCAGCCAGCTTCGGCGGCTATCTGTTTGAACGTAGTGATGTAGGAGAGGAGATCGTTATTTCCCTGACGGACATCTAAGAGGTCCTCTGAGGCTAAAAAAGCACTTTCTGTGCGTAGAAATGTTTGTTGCAGCAGGGTCTTGAAGTCATTGTAATTCTGTAGCACGGGATCTGACTGATTTACCAAAGGGGTGGCCCACGCCAGGGCATTACCCGACATATGGGTAATCATGAATCCTACCTTGGTATGATCTGATGTGAAGGTCTGTGGACGGAAGGAAAAATGAAGGTTGCAGGCATCTAGGAACTCCTTGACTCGTTTTGGTGATCCATCGAATTTGCCCGAAACCAGAGGGTACGAAGGTAGGTCGGCAGGGGTTCGTTCCCGTTCATTCATTCTTAACTGTAACGCGGCGTTGGTGGTTTTTAGATTCTGGACCTCCATATTAAGGTTTTGGACTGCGGCTACTAGTTCCTGGACTTGTTGGGGGGTAGCCATCTCAGTTTCTTGTTGGCGTTGCAAACTGTCACGTTTGTCGTCTTCTTCTGAAGAGATGACAAGTTCTCCCCCTTCCCTCAACTCCTCACCTTCCTCTTTCTGCTTAATCCTTCTGTCCTTGTGTTGTGGAGGCTTCTCTTTTTTCTTGTGAAGATAAGGACGCCCTCGATAGGATGCCACCGTGCCACTAGATAGGGGCAGCGGGGGCACTCCTACCGAGAACGCCTCACAGGGGGAAAAAAGCCGGAAGGCACAAAAAACCCCTGAACGTGGAGGATCCCAGGAGGTGAGTAGCTGAAGATGGCGCGATCCGATGTGCAGGCACCGAATCGGGAAATAGGCGGATCCAAACGGTAGACCAGGATATGGCAAAAGGTGGTTTCAATGCGGAGATACTAAGGAAATCACAGGCAGTCCGGTAGGCAGGCAAAGGGTCTGGCAACAGTTCAAATAGGATATAGGGATATTCACAGGCAGTCCGGTAGGCAGGCAAAGGGTCTGGCAACAGTTCAAATAGGATATAGGGATATTCACAGGCAGTCCGGTAGGCAGGCAAAGGGTCTGGCAACAGTTCAAATAGGATATAGGGATATTAAAGGGGAAAAAACAACAAGGCAAGAAGGAAAGGAAGGAAAAGAGGGAGAAAAAAGAGGCAGGACGAGGACGAGACCACGCACTGGGCAGGGTGGAGAATTAACTGCGAGGGAAGGCTGGCAAAGTATAAGAAGAAGTCACGAATAATTCACCGGGAGATGGAGCGGCAGCAACACAGGAAGGAACCCGGAAACGTTGCAACGCGTATGCGACCCGGAAGTGAGGACTTAAATACTTCCGGGTCAAGGACGCGTGCAACAACTAGAGCGGTAAAACGGATGACGAGTAGCGGAATGCTACGGCGGACAGAACCGCCAGCGATTCCACTTCCGCCAACCCTGCCGCGGCATGACAGAAGGATTTGGATATCACATCTCATGTTATAGGAAGGATCTCAGGTTTGGTATTAGAAGCATTGAGATATCACATCTCATGCTATAGTAAGGGTCTCAGGATTGGAATGGGAAGGAGTTGGATATCACATCTCATGCTAAAGGAAGGGTCTCAGGTTTGGTAGAAGCATTGAGATATCACATCTCATGCTATAGGAAGGGTCTCAGGATTGGAATGGGAAGGAGTTGGATATCACATATCATGCCATAGGAAGGGTCTCAGGTTTGGTATAAGCATTGAGATATCACATCTCTGCTATCCGAAGGGTCTCAGGATTGGAATGGGAAGGACTTAGATATCACATCTCATGCTATAGGGAGGGTCTCAGTTTTGATATTAGAAGCATTGAGATATCAGATCTCATGCTATCGGAAGGGTCTCAGGATTGGAATGAGAAGGAGCTGGATATCACATCTCATGCTAAAGGAAGGGTCTCAGGTTTGGAAGGGGAAGGATTTGGATATCACATCTCATGTTATAGGATGGGTCTCAGGTTTGGTATTAGAAGCATTAAGATATCACATCTCATGGTGTAGGAAGGGTTTCAGGATTGGAATGGGAAGGAGTTGGATATCATATCTCACGCTATAGGAAGGGTCTCAGGATTGGATTGGGAAGGAGTTTGATATCAAATCTCATGCCATAGGAAGGGTCTCAGGTTTGGTATTAGAAGCATTGAGATATCACATCTCATGCTATAGGAAGTGTCTGAGGATTGGAATGGGAAGGAGTCGGATATCACATCTCATGCTATAGAAGGGTCTCAGGTTTGGTAGAAGCATTGAGATATCACATCTCATGCTATAGGAAGAGTCTCAGGATTGGAATGGGAAGGAGTTGGATATCACGTCTCATGTTATAGGAAGGGTCTCAGGTTTGGTAGTAGAAACATTGAGATATCAAATCTCATGCTATAGGAAGGGACGCAGGATTGGAATGGGACGGAGTTTGATATCACATCTCATGCTATAGGAAGGGTCTCAGGTTTGGTATTAGAAGCATTGAGATATCACATCTCATGCTATAGGAAGTGTCTGAGGATTGGAATGGGAAGGAGTCGGATATCACATCTCATGCTATAGGAAGGGTCTCAGGTTTGGTAGAAGCATTGAGATATCACATCTCATGCTATAGGAAGAGTCTCAGGATTGGAATGGGAAGGAGTTGGATATCACATCTCATGCTATAGGACGGCTCTCAGGTTTGGAAGGGGAAGGAGTTGGATATCACATTTCATGTTAGAGGTAGGATCTCAGGTTTGGTATTAGAGGCATTGAGACATCACATCTCATGCTATCAGAAGGGTCTCAGGATTGGAATTTGAAGGAGTTGGATATCACATCTCACGCTAAAGGGAGGGTCTCAGGTTTGGAAGGGGAAGGATTTGGATATCACATCTCATGTTATACGAAGGATCTCAGGTTTGGTATTAGAAGCATTGAGATATCACATCTCATGCTATCGGAAGGATCTCAGGTTTGGTATTAGAAGCATTGAGACATCACATCTCATGCTATCAGAAGGGTCTCAGGATTGGAATGGGAAGGAGTTGGATATCACATCTCATGCTAAAGGGAGGGTCTCAGGTTTGGAAGGGGAAGGATTTGGATATCACATCTCATGTTATAGGAAGGATCTCAGGTTTGGTATTAGAAGCATTGAGATACATCTCATGCTAACGGAAGGGTATCAGGATTGGATTTGGAAGGAGTTGGATATCACATATCATGCCATAGGAAGGGTCTCAGGTTTGGTATAAGCATTGAGATATCACATCTCTGCTATCCGAAGGGTCTCAGGATTGGAATGGGAAGGACTTAGATATCACATCTCATGCTATAGGGAGGGTCTCAGTTTTGATATTAGAAGCATTGAGATATCACATCTCATGCTATCGGAAGGGTCTCAGGATTGGAATGAGAAGGAGCTGGATATCACATCTCATGCTAAAGGAAGGGTCTCAGGTTTGGAAGGGGGAGGATTTGGATATCACATCTCATGTTATAGGATGGGTCTCAGGTTTGGTATTAGAAGCATTAAGATATCACATCTCATGGTGTAGGAAGGGTTTCAGGATTGGAATGGGAAGGAGTTGGATATCATATCTCACGCTATAGGAAGGGTCTCAGGATTGGATTGGGAAGGAGTTTGATATCAAATCTCATGCCATAGGAAGGGTCTCAGGTTTGGTATTAGAAGCATTGAGATATCACATCTCATGCTATAGGAAGTGTCTGAGGATTGGAATGGGAAGGAGTCGGATATCACATCTCATGCTATAGAAGGGTCTCAGGTTTGGTAGAAGCATTGAGATATCACATCTCATGCTATAGGAAGAGTCTCAGGATTGGAATGGGAAGGAGTTGGATATCACGTCTCATGTTATAGGAAGGGTCTCAGGTTTGGTAGTAGAAACATTGAGATATCAAATCTCATGCTATAGGAAGGGACGCAGGATTGGAATGGGACGGAGTTTGATATCACATCTCATGCTATAGGAAGGGTCTCAGGTTTGGTATTAGAAGCATTGAGATATCACATCTCATGCTATAGGAAGTGTCTGAGGATTGGAATGGGAAGGAGTCGGATATCACATCTCATGCTATAGGAAGGGTCTCAGGTTTGGTAGAAGCATTGAGATATCACATCTCATGCTATAGGAAGAGTCTCAGGATTGGAATGGGAAGGAGTTGGATATCACATCTCATGCTATAGGACGGCTCTCAGGTTTGGAAGGGGAAGGAGTTGGATATCACATTTCATGTTAGAGGTAGGATCTCAGGTTTGGTATTAGAGGCATTGAGACATCACATCTCATGCTATCAGAAGGGTCTCAGGATTGGAATTTGAAGGAGTTGGATATCACATCTCACGCTAAAGGGAGGGTCTCAGGTTTGGAAGGGGAAGGATTTGGATATCACATCTCATGTTATACGAAGGATCTCAGGTTTGGTATTAGAAGCATTGAGATATCACATCTCATGCTATCGGAAGGATCTCAGGTTTGGTATTAGAAGCATTGAGACATCACATCTCATGCTATCAGAAGGGTCTCAGGATTGGAATGGGAAGGAGTTGGATATCACATCTCATGCTAAAGGGAGGGTCTCAGGTTTGGAAGGGGAAGGATTTGGATATCACATCTCATGTTATAGGAAGGATCTCAGGTTTGGTATTAGAAGCATTGAGATACATCTCATGCTAACGGAAGGGTATCAGGATTGGATTTGGAAGGAGTTGGATATCACATATCATGCCATAGGAAGGGTCTCAGGTTTGGTATAAGCATTGAGATATCACATCTCTGCTATCCGAAGGGTCTCAGGATTGGAATGGGAAGGACTTAGATATCACATCTCATGCTATAGGGAGGGTCTCAGTTTTGATATTAGAAGCATTGAGATATCACATCTCATGCTATCGGAAGGGTCTCAGGATTGGAATGAGAAGGAGCTGGATATCACATCTCATGCTAAAGGAAGGGTCTCAGGTTTGGAAGGGGGAGGATTTGGATATCACATCTCATGTTATAGGATGGGTCTCAGGTTTGGTATTAGAAGCATTAAGATATCACATCTCATGGTGTAGGAAGGGTTTCAGGATTGGAATGGGAAGGAGTTGGATATCATATCTCACGCTATAGGAAGGGTCTCAGGATTGGATTGGGAAGGAGTTTGATATCAAATCTCATGCCATAGGAAGGGTCTCAGGTTTGGTATTAGAAGCATTGAGATATCACATCTCATGCTATAGGAAGTGTCTGAGGATTGGAATGGGAAGGAGTCGGATATCACATCTCATGCTATAGAAGGGTCTCAGGTTTGGTAGAAGCATTGAGATATCACATCTCATGCTATAGGAAGAGTCTCAGGATTGGAATGGGAAGGAGTTGGATATCACGTCTCATGTTATAGGAAGGGTCTCAGGTTTGGTAGTAGAAACATTGAGATATCAAATCTCATGCTATAGGAAGGGACGCAGGATTGGAATGGGACGGAGTTTGATATCACATCTCATGCTATAGGAAGGGTCTCAGGTTTGGTATTAGAAGCATTGAGATATCACATCTCATGCTATAGGAAGTGTCTGAGGATTGGAATGGGAAGGAGTCGGATATCACATCTCATGCTATAGGAAGGGTCTCAGGTTTGGTAGAAGCATTGAGATATCACATCTCATGCTATAGGAAGAGTCTCAGGATTGGAATGGGAAGGAGTTGGATATCACATCTCATGCTATAGGACGGCTCTCAGGTTTGGAAGGGGAAGGAGTTGGATATCACATTTCATGTTAGAGGTAGGATCTCAGGTTTGGTATTAGAGGCATTGAGACATCACATCTCATGCTATCAGAAGGGTCTCAGGATTGGAATTTGAAGGAGTTGGATATCACATCTCACGCTAAAGGGAGGGTCTCAGGTTTGGAAGGGGAAGGATTTGGATATCACATCTCATGTTATACGAAGGATCTCAGGTTTGGTATTAGAAGCATTGAGATATCACATCTCATGCTATCGGAAGGATCTCAGGTTTGGTATTAGAAGCATTGAGACATCACATCTCATGCTATCAGAAGGGTCTCAGGATTGGAATGGGAAGGAGTTGGATATCACATCTCATGCTAAAGGGAGGGTCTCAGGTTTGGAAGGGGAAGGATTTGGATATCACATCTCATGTTATAGGAAGGATCTCAGGTTTGGTATTAGAAGCATTGAGATACATCTCATGCTAACGGAAGGGTATCAGGATTGGATTTGGAAGTAGTTGGATATCCCATCTCATGCTATAGGAAGGGTCTCAGGTTGGAATGGGAAGGTGTTGGGTATCACATCTCATGATATAGGAAGGGTCTCAGGATTGAAATGGGAAATACTTCAATATCACATCTCATGCTATAGGAAGGCTCTCAGGTTTGGAAGGGGAAGGTTTTGGATATCACATTTCCCATCTCATGCTATAGGAAGGGTCTCAGGTTTGGTATTAGAAGCATTGAGATATCACATCTCATGCCATAGGAAGGGTCTCAGGTTTGGTATAAGCATTGAGATATCGTATCTCTGCTATCGGAAGGGTCTCAGGATTGGAATGGGAAGGAGCTGGATATCACATCTCATGCTAAAGGAAGGGTCTCAGGTTTGGAAGGGGAAGGATTTGGATATCACATCTCATGTTATAGGACGGGTCTCAGGTTTCGTATTAGAAGCATTAAGATATCACATCTTATGGTATAGGAAGGGTTTCAGGATTGGAATCGGAAGGAGTTGGATATCATATCTCATGCTATAGGAAGGGTCTCAGGATTGGAATGGGAAGGAGTTTGATATCAAATCTCATGCCATAGGAAGGGTCTCAGGTTTGGTATTAGAAGCATTGAGATATCACATCTCATGCTATAGGAAGTGTCTGAGGATTGGAATGGGAAGGAGTTGGATATCACATCTCATGCTATAGGAAGGGTCTCAGGATTGGATTTGGAAGTAGTTGGATATCCCATCTCATGCTATAGGAAGGGTCTCAGGTTGGAATGGGAAGGAGTTGGATATCACATCTCATGTTATAGGAAGGGTCTCAGGATTGGAATGGGAAGGACTTCGATATCACATCTCATGTTATAGGAAGGCTCTCAGGTTTGGAAGGGGAAGGAGTTGGATATCACATTTCATGTTAGATGTAGGATCTCAGGTTTGGTATTAGAGGCATTGAGACATCACATCTCATGCTATCAGAAGGGTCTAAGGATTGGAAGGGGAAGGAGTTGGATATCACATCTCATATTATAGGAAGGATCTCAGGTTTGGTATTAGAAGCATTGAGATATCACATCTCATGCTATCGGAAGGATCTCAGGTTTGGTATTAGAAGCATTGAGATATCACATCTCATGCTATCAGAAGGGTCTCAGGATTGGAATGGGAAGGAGTTGGATATCACATCTCATGCTAAAGGGAGGGTCTCAGGTTTGGAAGGGGAAGGATTTGGATATCACATCTCATGTTATAGGAAGGATCTCAGGTTTGGTATTAGAAGCATTGAGATATCACATCTCATGCTATAGTAAGGGTCTCAGGATTGGAATGGGAAGGAGTTGGATATCACATCTCATGCTAAAGGAAGGGTCTCAGGTTTGGTAGAAGCATTGAGATATCACATCTCATGCTATAGGAAGGGTCTCAGGATTGGAATGGGAAGGAGTTGGATATCACATCTCATGCCATAGGAAGGGTCTCAGGTTTGGTATAAGCATTGAGATATCACATCTCTGCTATCCGAAGGGTCTCAGGATTGGAATGGGAAGGACTTAGATATCACATCTCATGCTATAGGGAGGGTCTCAGTTTTGATATTAGAAGCATTGAGATATCACATCTCATGCTATCGGAAGGGTGTCAGGATTGAAATGAGAAGGAGCTGGATATCACATCTCATGCTAAAGGAAGGGTCTCAGGTTTGGAAGGGGAAGGATTTGGATATCACATCTCATGTTATAGGACGGGTCTCACGTTTGGTATTAGAAGCATTAAGATATCACATCTCATGGTATAGGAATGGTTTCAGGATTGGAATGGGAAGGAGTTGGATATCATATCTCATGCTATAGGAAGGGTCTCAGGATTGGATTGGGAAGGAGTTGGATATCAAATCTCATGCCATAGTAAGGGTCTCAGGTTTGGTATTAGAAGCATTGAGATATCACATCTCATGCTATAGGAAGTGTCTGAGGATTGGAATGGGAAGGAGTCGGATATCACATCTCATGCTATAGGAAGGGTCTCAGGTTTGGTAGAAGCATTGAGATATCACATCTCATGCTATAGGAAGAGTCTCAGGATTGGAATGGGAAGGAGTTGGATATCACATCTCATGCTATAGGACGGCTCTCAGGTTTGGAAGGGGAAGGAGTTGGATATCACATTTCATGTTAGAGGTAGGATCTCAGGTTTGGTATTAGAGGCATTGAGACATCACATCTCGTGCTATCAGAAGGGTCTCAGGATTGGAATGGGAAGGAGTTGGATATCACATCTCACGCTAAAGGGAGGGTCTCAGGTTTGGAAGGGGAAGGATTTGGATATCACATCTCATGTTATAGGAAGGATCTCAGGTTTGGTATTAGAAGCATTGAGATATCACATCTCATGCTATCGGAAGGATCTCAGGTTTGGTATTAGAAGCATTGAGACATCACATCTCATGCTATCAGAAGGGTTTCAGGATTGGAATGGGAAGGAGTTGGATATCACATCTCAGGCTAAAGGGAGGGTCTCAGGTTTGGAAGGGGAAGGATTTGGATATCACATCTCATGTTATAGGAAGGATCTCAGGTTTGGTATTAGAAGCATTGAGATATCACATCTCATGCTATAGTAAGGGTCTCAGCATTGGAATGGGAAGGAGTTGGATATCACATCTCATGCTAAAGGAAGGGTGTCTGGTTTGGTAGAAGCATTGAGATATCCCATCTCATGCTATAGGAGGGGTCTCAGGATTGGAATGGGAAGGAGTTGGATATCACATCTCATGCCATAGGAAGGGTCTCAGGTTTGGTATAAGCATTGAGGTATCACATCTCTGCTATCCGAAGGGTCTCAGGATTGGAATGGGAAGGACTTAGATATCACATCTCTTGCTATAGGGAGGGTCTCAGTTTTGATATTAGAAGCATTGAGATATCACATCTCATGCTATCGGAAGGGTCTCAGGATTGGAATGAGAAGGAGCTGGATATCACATCTCATGCTAAAGGAAGGGTCTCAGGTTTGGAAGGGGAAGGATTTGAATATCACATCTCATGTTATAGGACGGGTCTCAGGTTTGGTATTAGAAGCATTAAGATATCACATCTCATGGTGTAGGAAGGGTTTCAGGATTGGAATGGGAAGGAGTTGGATATCATATCTCACGCTATAGGAAGGGTCTCAGGATTGGATTGGGAAGGAGTTTGATATCAAATCTCATGCCATAGGAAGGGTCTCAGGTTTGGTATTAGAAGCATTGAGATATCACATCTCATGCTATAGGAAGTGTCTGAGGATTGGAATGGGAAGGAGTCGGATATCACATCTCATGCTATAGAAGGGTCTCAGGTTTGGTAGAAGCATTGAGATATCACATCTCATGCTATAGGAAGAGTCTCAGGATTGGAATGGGAAGGAGTTGGATATCACGTCTCATGTTATAGGAAGGGTCTCAGGTTTGGTAGTAGAAACATTGAGATATCAAATCTCATGCTATAGGAAGGGACGCAGGATTGGAATGGGACGGAGTTTGATATCACATCTCATGCTATAGGAAGGGTCTCAGGTTTGGTATTAGAAGCATTGAGATATCACATCTCATGCTATAGGAAGTGTCTGAGGATTGGAATGGGAAGGAGTCGGATATCACATCTCATGCTATAGGAAGGGTCTCAGGTTTGGTAGAAGCATTGAGATATCACATCTCATGCTATAGGAAGAGTCTCAGGATTGGAATGGGAAGGAGTTGGATATCACATCTCATGCTATAGGACGGCTCTCAGGTTTGGAAGGGGAAGGAGTTGGATATCACATTTCATGTTAGAGGTAGGATCTCAGGTTTGGTATTAGAGGCATTGAGACATCACATCTCATGCTATCAGAAGGGTCTCAGGATTGGAATTTGAAGGAGTTGGATATCACATCTCACGCTAAAGGGAGGGTCTCAGGTTTGGAAGGGGAAGGATTTGGATATCACATCTCATGTTATAGGAAGGATCTCAGGTTTGGTATTAGAAGCATTGAGATATCACATCTCATGCTATCGGAAGGATCTCAGGTTTGGTATTAGAAGCATTGAGACATCACATCTCATGCTATCAGAAGGGTCTCAGGATTGGAATGGGAAGGAGTTGGATATCACATCTCATGCTAAAGGGAGGGTCTCAGGTTTGGAAGGGGAAGGATTTGGATATCACATCTCATGTTATAGGAAGGATCTCAGGTTTGGTATTAGAAGCATTGAGATACATCTCATGCTAACGGAAGGGTATCAGGATTGGATTTGGAAGTAGTTGGATATCCCATCTCATGCTATAGGAAGGGTCTCAGGTTGGAATGGGAAGGTGTTGGGTATCACATCTCATGTTATAGGAAGGGTCTCAGGATTGAAATGGGAAATACTTCAATATCACATCTCATGCTATAGGAAGGCTCTCAGGTTTGGAAGGGGAAGGTTTTGGATATCACATTTCCCATCTCATGCTATAGGAAGGGTCTCAGGTTTGGTATTAGAAGCATTGAGATATCACATCTCATGCTATAGGAAGGGTCTCAGGATTGAAATGGGAAGGAGTTGGATATCACATCTCATGCCATAGGAAGGGTCTCAGGTTTGGTATAAGCATTGAGATATCGCATCTCTGCTATCGGAAGGGTCTCAGGATTGGAATGGGAAGGAGCTGGATATCACATCTCATGCTAAAGGAAGGGTCTCAGGTTTGGAAGGGGAAGGATTTGGATATCACATCTCATGTTATAGGACGGGTCTCAGGTTTCGTATTAGAAGCATTAAGATATCACATCTTATGGTATAGGAAGGGTTTCAGGATTGGAATGGGAAGGAGTTGGATATCATATCTCATGCTATAGGAAGGGTCTCAGGATTGGAATGGGAAGGAGTTTGATATCAAATCTCATGCCATAGGAAGGGTCTCAGGTTTGGTATTAGAAGCATTGAGATATCACATCTCATGCTATAGGAAGTGTCTGAGGATTGGAATGGGAAGGAGTTGGATATCACATCTCATGCTATAGGAAGGGTCTCAGGATTGGATTTGGAAGTAGTTGGATATCCCATCTCATGCTATAGGAAGGGTCTCAGGTTGGAATGGGAAGGAGTGGGATATCACATCTCATGTTATAGGAAGGGTCTCAGGATTGGAATGGGAAGGACTTCGATATCACATCTCATGTTATAGGAAGGCTCTCAGGTTTGGAAGGGGAAGGAGTTGGATATCACATTTCATGTTAGATGTAGGATCTCAGGTTTGGTATTAGAGGCATTGAGACATCACATCTCATGCTATCAGAAGGGTCTAAGGATTGGAATGGGAAGGAGTTGGATATCACATCTCACACTGAAGGGAGGGTCTCTGGTTTGGAAGGGGAAGGATTTGGATATCACATCTCATATTATAGGAAGGATCTCAGGTTTGGTATTAGAAGCATTGAGATATCACATCTCATGCTATCGGAAGGATCTCAGGTTTGGTATTAGAAGCATTGAGATATCACATCTCATGCTATCAGAAGGGTCTCAGGATTGGAATGGGAAGGAGTTGGATATCACATCTCATGCTAAAGGGAGGGTCTCAGGTTTGGAAGGGGAAGGATTTGGATATCACATCTCATGTTATAGGAAGGATCTCAGGTTTGGTATTAGAAGCATTGAGATATCACATCTCATGCTATAGTAAGGGTCTCAGGATTGGAATGGGAAGGAGTTGGATATCACATCTCATGCTAAAGGAAGGGTCTCAGGTTTGGTAGAAGCATTGAGATATCACATCTCATGCTATAGGAAGGGTCTCAGGATTGGAATGGGAAGGAGTTGGATATCACATCTCATGCCATAGGAAGGGTCTCAGGTTTGGTATAAGCATTGAGATATCACATCTCTGCTATCCGAAGGGTCTCAGGATTGGAATGGGAAGGACTTAGATATCACATCTCATGCTATAGGGAGGGTCTCAGTTTTGATATTAGAAGCATTGAGATATCACATCTCATGCTATCGGAAGGGTCTCAGGATTGGAATGAGAAGGAGCTGGATATCACATCTCATGCTAAAGGAAGGGTCTCAGGTTTGGAAGGGGAAGGATTTGGATATCACATCTCATGTTATAGGACGGGTCTCACGTTTGGTATTAGAAGCATTAAGATATCACATCTCATGGTATAGGAATGGTTTCAGGATTGGAATGGGAAGGAGTTGGATATCATATCTCATGCTATAGGAAGGGTCTCAGGATTGGATTGGGAAGGAGTTGGATATCAAAACTCATGCCATAGGAAGGGTCTCAGGTTTGGTATTAGAAGCATTGAGATATCACATCTCATGCTATAGGAAGTGTCTGAGGATTGGAATGGGAAGGAGTCGGATATCACATCTCATGCTATAGGAAGGGTCTCAGGTTTGGTAGAAGCATTGAGATATCACATCTCATGCTATAGGAAGAGTCTCAGGATTGGAATGGGAAGGAGTTGGATATCACATCTCATGCTATAGGACGGCTCTCAGGTTTGGAAGGGGAAGGAGTTGGATATCACATTTCATGTTAGAGGTAGGATCTCAGGTTTGGTATTAGAGGCATTGAGACATCACATCTCGTGCTATCAGAAGGGTCTCAGGATTGGAATGGGAAGGAGTTGGATATCACATCTCACGCTAAAGGGAGGGTCTCAGGTTTGGAAGGGGAAGGATTTGGATATCACATCTCATGTTATAGGAAGGATCTCAGGTTTGGTATTAGAATCATTGAGATATCACATCTCATGCTATCGGAAGGATCTCAGGTTTGGTATTAGAAGCATTGAGACATCACATCTCATGCTATCAGAAGGGTTTCAGGATTGGAATGGGAAGGAGTTGGATATCACATCTCATGCTAAAGGGAGGCTCTCAGGTTTGGAAGGGGAAGGATTTGGATATCACATCTCATGTTATAGGAAGGATCTCAGGTTTGGTATTAGAAGCATTGAGATATCACATCTCATGCTATAGTAAGGGTCTCAGCATTGGAATGGGAAGGAGTTGGATATCACATCTCATGCTAAAGGAAGGGTGTCAGGTTTGGTAGAAGCATTGAGATATCCCATCTCATGCTATAGGAGGGGTCTCAGGATTGGAATGGGAAGGAGTTGGATATCACATCTCATGCCATGGGAAGGGTCTCAGGTTTGGTATAAGCATTGAGGTATCACATCTCTGCTATCCGAAGGGTCTCAGGATTGGAATGGGAAGGACTTAGATATCACATCTCATGCTATAGGGAGGGTCTCAGTTTTGATATTAGAAGCATTGAGATATCACATCTCATGCTATCGGAAGGGTCTCAGGATTGGAATGAGAAGGAGCTGGATATCCCATCGCATGCTATAGGAGGGGTCTCAGGATTGGAATGGGAAGGAGTTGGATATCACATCTCATGCCATAGGAAGGGTCTCAGGTTTGGTATAAGCATTGAGGTATCACATCTCTGCTATCCGAAGGGTCTCAGGATTGGAATGGGAAGGACTTAGATATCACATCTCATGTTATAGGACAGGTCTCAGGTTTGGTATTAGAAGCATTAAGATATCACATCTCATGGTGTAGGAAGGGTTTCAGGATTGGAATGGGAAGGAGTTGGATATCATATCTCACGCTATAGGAAGGGTCTCAGGATTGGATTGGGAAGGAGTTTGATATCAAATCTCATGCCATAGGAAGGGTCTCAGGTTTGGTAGAAGCATTGAGATATCACATCTCATGCTATAGGAAGGGTCTCAGGATTGGAATGGGAAGGAGTTGGATATCACATCTCATGCCATAGGAAGGGTCTCAGGTTTGGTATAAGCATTGAGATATCACATCTCTGCTATCCGAAGGGTCTCAGGATTGGAATGGGAAGGACTTAGATATCACATCTCATGCTATAGGGAGGGTCTCAGTTTTGATATTAGAAGCATTGAGATATCACATCTCATGCTATCGGAAGGGTCTCAGGATTGGAATGAGAAGGAGCTGGATATCACATCTCATGCTAAAGGAAGGGTCTCAGGTTTGGAAGGGGAAGGATTTGGATATCACATCTCATGCTAAAGGAAGGGTCTCGGGTTTGGTAGAAGCATTGAGATATCACATCTCATGCTATAGGAAGGGTCTCAGGATTGGAATGGGAAGGAGTTGGATATCACATCTCATGCCATAGGAAGGGTCTCAGGTTTGGTATAAGCATTGAGATATCACATCTCTGCTATCCGAAGGGTCTCAGGATTGGAATGGGAAGGACTTAGATATCACATCTCATGCTATAGGGAGGGTCTCAGTTTTGATATTAGAAGCATTGAGATATCACATCTCATGCTATCGGAAGGGTCTCAGGATTGGAATGAGAAGGAGCTGGATATCACATCTCATGCTAAAGGAAGGGTCTCAGGTTTGGAAGGGGAAGGATTTGGATATCACATCTCATGTTATAGGACGGGTCTCACGTTTGGTATTAGAAGCATTAAGATATCACATCTCATGGTATAGGAATGGTTTCAGGATTGGAATGGGAAGGAGTTGGATATCATATCTCATGCTATAGGAAGGGTCTCAGGATTGGATTGGGAAGGAGTTGGATATCAAAACTCATGCCATAGGAAGGGTCTCAGGTTTGGTATTAGAAGCATTGAGATATCACATCTCATGCTATAGGAAGTGTCTGAGGATTGGAATGGGAAGGAGTCGGATATCACATCTCATGCTATAGGAAGGGTCTCAGGTTTGGTAGAAGCATTGAGATATCACATCTCATGCTATAGGAAGAGTCTCAGGATTGGAATGGGAAGGAGTTGGATATCACATCTCATGCTATAGGACGGCTCTCAGGTTTGGAAGGGGAAGGAGTTGGATATCACATTTCATGTTAGAGGTAGGATCTCAGGTTTGGTATTAGAGGCATTGAGACATCACATCTCGTGCTATCAGAAGGGTCTCAGGATTGGAATGGGAAGGAGTTGGATATCACATCTCACGCTAAAGGGAGGGTCTCAGGTTTGGAAGGGGAAGGATTTGGATATCACATCTCATGTTATAGGAAGGATCTCAGGTTTGGTATTAGAATCATTGAGATATCACATCTCATGCTATCGGAAGGATCTCAGGTTTGGTATTAGAAGCATTGAGACATCACATCTCATGCTATCAGAAGGGTTTCAGGATTGGAATGGGAAGGAGTTGGATATCACATCTCATGCTAAAGGGAGGCTCTCAGGTTTGGAAGGGGAAGGATTTGGATATCACATCTCATGTTATAGGAAGGATCTCAGGTTTGGTATTAGAAGCATTGAGATATCACATCTCATGCTATAGTAAGGGTCTCAGCATTGGAATGGGAAGGAGTTGGATATCACATCTCATGCTAAAGGAAGGGTGTCAGGTTTGGTAGAAGCATTGAGATATCCCATCTCATGCTATAGGAGGGGTCTCAGGATTGGAATGGGAAGGAGTTGGATATCACATCTCATGCCATGGGAAGGGTCTCAGGTTTGGTATAAGCATTGAGGTATCACATCTCTGCTATCCGAAGGGTCTCAGGATTGGAATGGGAAGGACTTAGATATCACATCTCATGCTATAGGGAGGGTCTCAGTTTTGATATTAGAAGCATTGAGATATCACATCTCATGCTATCGGAAGGGTCTCAGGATTGGAATGAGAAGGAGCTGGATATCCCATCGCATGCTATAGGAGGGGTCTCAGGATTGGAATGGGAAGGAGTTGGATATCACATCTCATGCCATAGGAAGGGTCTCAGGTTTGGTATAAGCATTGAGGTATCACATCTCTGCTATCCGAAGGGTCTCAGGATTGGAATGGGAAGGACTTAGATATCACATCTCATGTTATAGGACAGGTCTCAGGTTTGGTATTAGAAGCATTAAGATATCACATCTCATGGTGTAGGAAGGGTTTCAGGATTGGAATGGGAAGGAGTTGGATATCATATCTCACGCTATAGGAAGGGTCTCAGGATTGGATTGGGAAGGAGTTTGATATCAAATCTCATGCCATAGGAAGGGTCTCAGGTTTGGTATTAGAAGCATTGAGATATCACATCTCATGCTATAGGAAGTGTCTGAGGATTGGAATGGGAAGGAGTCGGATATCACATCTCATGCTATAGAAGGGTCTCAGGTTTGGTAGAAGCATTGAGATATCACATCTCATGCTATAGGAAGAGTCTCAGGATTGGAATGGGAAGGAGTTGGATATCACGTCTCATGTTATAGGAAGGGTCTCAGGTTTGGTAGTAGAAACATTGAGATATCAAATCTCATGCTATAGGAAGGGACGCAGGATTGGAATGGGACGGAGTTTGATATCACATCTCATGCTATAGGAAGGGCCTCAGGTTTGGTATTAGAAGCATTGAGATATCACATCTCATGCTATAGGAAGTGTCTGAGGATTGGAATGGGAAGGAGTCGGATATCACATCTCATGCTATAGGAAGGGTCTCAGGTTTGGTAGAAGCATTGAGATATCACATCTCATGCTAAAGGAAGAGTCTCAGGATTGGAATGGGAAGGAGTTGGATATCACATCTCATGCTATAGGACGGCTCTCAGGTTTGGAAGGGGAAGGAGTTGGATATCACATTTCATGTTAGAGGTAGGATCTCAGGTTTGGTATTAGAGGCATTGAGACATCACATCTCATGCTATCAGAAGGGTCTCAGGATTGGAATTTGAAGGAGTTGGATATCACATCTCACGCTAAAGGGAGGGTCTCAGGTTTGGAAGGGGAAGGATTTGGATATCACATCTCATGTTATAGGAAGGATCTCAGGTTTGGTATTAGAAGCATTGAGATATCACATCTCATGCTATCGGAAGGATCTCAGGTTTGGTATTAGAAGCATTGAGACATCACATCTCATGCTATCAGAAGGGTCTCAGGATTGGAATGGGAAGGAGTTGGATATCACATCTCATGCTAAAGGGAGGGTCTCAGGTTTGGAAGGGGAAGGATTTGGATATCACATCTCATGTTATAGGAAGGATCTCAGGTTTGGTATTAGAAGCATTGAGATATCACATCTCATGCTATAGTAAGGGTCTCAGGATTGGAATGGGAAGGAGTTGGATATCACATCTCATGCTAAAGGAAGGGTGTCAGGTTTGGTAGAAGCATTGAGATATCCCATCTCATGCTATAGGAGGGGTCTCAGGATTGGAATGGGAAGGAGTTGGATATCACATCTCATGCCATAGGAAGGGTCTCAGGTTTGGTATAAGCATTGAGATATCACATCTCTGCTATACGAAGGGTCTCAGGATTGGAATAGGAAGGACTTAGATATCACATCTCATGCTATAGTGAGGGTCTCAGTTTTGATATTAGAAGCATTGAGATATCACATCTCATGCTATCGGAAGGGTCTCAGGATTGGAATGAGAAGGAGCTGGATATCACATCTCATGCTAAAGGAAGGGTCTCAGGTTTGGAAGGGGAAGGATTTGGATATCACATCTCATGTTATAGGACGGGTCTCAGGTTTGGTATTAGAAGCATTAAGATATCACATCTCATGGTGTAGGAAGGGTTTCAGGATTGGAATGGGAAGGAGTTGGATATCATATCTCATGCTATAGGAAGGGTCTCAGGATTGGATTGGGAAGGAGTTTGATATCAAATCTCATGCCATAGGAAGGGTCTCAGGTTTGGTATTAGAAGCATTGAGATATCACATCTCATGCTATAGGAAGTGTCTGAGGATTGGAATGGGAAGGAGTCGGATATCACATCTCATGCTATAGAAGGGTCTCAGGTTTGGTAGAAGCATTGAGATATCACATCTCTGCTTTCGAAAGGGTCTCAGGATTGGTATAGGAAGGAGTTGGATATCCCATCTCATGATTTAAGAAGGGTCTCAGGTTTGGTATTAGAAGCATTGAGATAGCACATCTCATGCTATAGGAAGGGTCTAAGGATTGGAATGGGAAGGAGTTGGATATCACAGCTTATGCTATAGGAAGGGTCTCAGGTTTGGTATTACAAGCATTGTGATATTACATCTCATGCTATAGGAAGGGTCTCAGGATTGGAATGGGAAGGAGTTGTATATGACATCTCATGCCATAGGAAGGGTCTCAGGTTTGGTATAAGCATTGAGATATCACATCTCTGCTATCGGAAGGGTTTTAGGATTGGAATGGGAAGGAGTTGGATATCCCATATCATGTTATAGGAAGGGTCTCAGTTTTGGTATTAGAAGCATTGAGATATCACATCTCATGCTATAGGAAGGGTCTCAGGATTGGAATGGGAAGGACTTGGATATCACATCTCATGCTATAGGGAGGGTCTCAAGTTTGATATTAGAAGCATTGAGATAACAAATCTCATGATATGGGAAGGGTCTCAGGATTGGAATGGGAAGGAGTTGGATATCACATCTCATGATAAAGGAAGGGTCTAAGGTTTGGAAGGGGAAGGATTTGGATATCACAACTCATGTTATAGGACGGGTGTCAGGTTTGGTATTAGAAGCATTGAGATAGCAATTGTCCTGGTATAGGAAGGGTCTCAGAATTGGAATGGGAAGGAGTTGGATATCACATCTCAAGCTATAGGAAGGGTCTCGGGATTGGAATGGGAAGGAGTTTGATATCACATCTCATGCCACACTCCTTCCCATCCCAATCCTGAGACACTTCCGATAGCAGAGATGTTATATCTCAATGCTTATACCAAACCTGAGACCCTTCCTATGGCATGAGATGTGATATCCAACTCCTTCCCATTGCAATCCTGAGACCCTTCCTATAGCATGAGATGCGATATCTCAATGCTTCTAATACCAAACATGAGACCCTTCCTATAGCATGAGATGTGATATCAAACTCCGTCCCATTCCAATCCTGCGTCCCTTCCTATAGCATGAGATTTGATATCTCAATGTTTCTACTACCAAACCTGAGACCCTTCCTATAACATGAGACGTGATATCCAACTCCTTCGCATTCCAATCCTGAGACTCTTCCTATAGCATGAGATGTGATATCTCAATGCTTCTACCAAACCTGAGATCCTTCTATAGCATGAGATGTGATATCCGACTCATTCCCATTCCAATCCTCAGACACTTCCTATAGCATGAGATGTGATATCTCAATGCTTCTAATACCAAACCTGAGACCCTTCCTATGGCATGAGATTTGATATCAAACTCCTTCCCAATCCAATCCTGAGACCCTTCCTATAGCATGAGATATGATATCCAACTCCTTCCCATTCCAATCCTGAAACCCTTCCTACACCATGAGATGTGATATCTTAATGCTTCTAATACCAAACCTGAGACCCGTCCTATAACATGAGATGTGATATCCAAATCCTTCCCCTTCCAAACCTGAGACCCTTCCTATAGCATTAGATGTGATATCAAACTCCCTCCCATTCCAATCCTGCGTCCCTTCCTATAGCATGAGATGTGATATCTCAATGCTTCTAATATCAAAACTGAGACCCTCCCTATAGCATAAGATGTGATATCTAAGTCCTTCCCATTCCAATCCTGAGACCCTTCGGATAGCAGAGATGTGATATCTCAATGCTTATACCAAACCTGAGACCCTTCCTATGGCATGAGATGTGATATCCAACTCCTTCCCATTCCAATCCTGAGACCCCTCCTATAGCATGAGATGGGATATCTCAATGCTTCTACCAAACCTGACACCCTTCCTTTAGCATGAGATGTGATATCCAACTCCTTCCCATTCCAATGCTGAGACCCTTACTATAGCATGAGATGTGATATCTCAATGCTTCTAATACTAAACCTGAGATCCTTCCTATAACATGAGATGTGATATCCAAATTCTTCCCCTTCCAAACCTGAGACCCTCCCTTTAGCATGAGATTTGATATCCAACTCCTTCCCATTCCAATCCTGAAACCCTTCTGATAGCATGAGATGTGATGTCTCAATGATTCTAATACCAAACCTGAGATCCTTCCGATAGCATGAGATGTGATATCTCAATGCTTCTAATACCAAACCTGAGATCCTTCCTATAACATGAGATGTGATATCCAAATCCTTCCCCTTCCAAACCTGAGACCCTCCCTTTAGCGTGAGATGTGATATCCAACTCCTTCCCATTCAAATCCTGAGACCCTTCTGATAGCATGAGAAGTGATGTCTCAATGCCTCTAATACCAAACCTGAGATCCTACCTCTAACATGAAATGTGATATCCAACTCCTTCCCCTTCCAAACCTGAGAGCCGTCCTATAGCATGAGATGTGATATCCAACTCCTTCCCATTCCAATCCTGAGACTCTTCCTATAGCATGAGATGTGATATCTCAATGCTTCTACCAAACCTGAGACCCTTCCTATAGCATTAGATGTGATATCCGACTCCTTCCCATTCCAATCCTCAGACACTTCCTATAGCATGAGATGTGATATCTCAATGCTTCTAATACCAAACCTGAGACCCTTCCTATGGCATGAGATTTGATATCAAACTCCTTCCCAATCCAATCCTGAGACCCTTCCTATAGCATGAGATATGATATCCAACTCCTTCCCATTCCAATCCTGAAACCATTCCTATACCATGAGATGTGATATCTTAATGCTTCTAATACCAAACGTGAGACCCGTCCTATAACATGATATGTGATATCCAAATCCTTCCCCTTCCAAACCTGAGACCCTTCCTTTAGCATGAGATGTGATATCCAGCTCCTTCTCATTCCAATCCTGAGACCCTTCCGATAGCATGAGATGTGATATCTCAATGCTTCTAATATCAAAATTGAGAACCTCCCTATAGCATGAGATGTGATATCTAAGTCCTTCCCATTCCAATCCTGAGACCCTTCGGATAGCAGAGATGTGATATCTCAATGCTTATACCAAACCTGAGACCCTTCCTATGGCATGAAATGTGATATCCAACTCCTTCCCATTCCAATCCTGAGACCCTTCCTATAGCATGAGATGTGATATCTCAATGCTTCTACCAAACCTGAGACCCTTCCTTTAGCAGGAGATGTGATATCCAACTCCTTCCCATTCCAATCCTGAGACCCTTAGTATAGCATGAGATGTGATATCTCAATGCTTCTAATACCAAACCTGAGATCCTTCCTATAACATGAGATGTGATATCCAAATCCTTCCCCTTCCAAACCTGAGACCCTCCCTTTAGCATGAGATATGATATCCAACTCCTTCCCATTCCAATCCTGAGACCCTTCTGATAGCATGAGATGTGATATCTCAATGCTTCTAATACCAAACCTGAGATCCTTCCGATAGCATGAGATGTGATATCTCAATGCTTCTAATACCAAACCTGAGATCCTTCCTATAACATGAGATGTGATATCCAAATCCTTCCCCTTCCAAACCAGAGACCCTCCCTTTAGTGTGAGATGTGATATCCAACTCCTTCCCATTCCAATCCTTAGACCCTTATGATAGCATGAGATGTGATGTCTCAATGCCTCTAATACCAAACCTGAGATCCTACATCTAACATGAAATGTGATATCCAACTCCTTCCCCTTCCAAACCTGAGAGCCTTCCTATAACATGAGATGTGATATCGAAGTCCTTCCCATTCCAATCCTGAGACCCTTCCTATAACATGAGATGTGATATCCAACTACTTCCAAATCCAATCCTGAGACCCTTCCTATAGCATGAGATGTGATATCCACCTCCTTCCCATTCCAATCCTCAGACACTTCCTATAGCATGAGATGTGATATCTCAATGCTTCTAATACCAAACCTGAGACCCTTCCTATGGCATGAGATTTGATATCAAACTCCTTCCCATTCCAATCCTGAGACCCTTCCTATAGCATGAGATATGATATCCAACTCCTTCCCATTCCAATCCTGAAACCCTTCCTATACCATAAGATGTGATATCTTAATGCTTCTAATACCAAACCTGAGACCCGTCCTATAACATGAGATGTAATATCCAAATCCTTCCCCTTCCAAACCTGAGACCCTTCCTTTAGCATGAGATGTGATATCCAGCTCCTTCCCATTCCAATCCTGAGACCCTTCCGATAGCAGAGATGCGATATCTCAATGCTTATACCAAACCTGAGACCCTTCCTATGGCATGAGATGTGATATCCAACTCCTTCCCATTTCAATCCTGAGACCCTTCCTATATCATGAGATGTGATATCTCAATGCTTCTAATACCAAACCTGAGACCCTTCCTATAGCATGAGATGGGAAATGTGATATCCAACTCCTTCCCCTTCCAAACCTGAGAGCCTTCCTATAGCATGAGATGTGATATTGAAGTATTTCCCATTTCAATCCTGAGACCCTTCCTATAACATGAGATGTGATACCCAACACCTTCCCATTCCAACCTGAGACCCTTCCTATAGCATGAGATGGGATATCCAACTACTTCCAAATCCAATCCTGATACCCTTCCGTTAGCATGAGATGTATCTCAATGCTTCTAATACCAAACCTGAGATCCTTCCTATAACATGAGATGTGATATCCAAATCCTTCCCCTTCCAAACCTGAGACCCTCCCTTTAGCATGAGATATGATATCCAACTCCTTCCCATTCCAATCCTGAGACCCTTCCTATAGCATGAGATGTGATATCTCAATGCTTATACCAAATCTGAGAACCTTCCTATAGCATGAGATGTGATATCCAACTCCTTCCCATTCCAATCCTGAGACCCTTCCTATAACATGAGATGTGATATCCAACTCCTTCCCATTCCAATCCTGAGACCCTTCTGAGAGCATGAGATGTGATATCTCAATGCTTCTAATACCAAACCTGAGATCCTTCCGATAGCATGAGATGTGATATCTCAATTCTTCTAATACCAAACCTGAGATCCTTCCTATAACACGTGATGTGATATCCAAATCCTTCCCCTTCCAAACCTGAGACCCTCCCTTTGGCATGAGATGTGATATCCAACTCCTTCCCATTCCAATCCTGAGACCCTTCTGATAGCATGAGATGTGATATCTCAATGCCTCTAACAAACCTGAGATCCTACCTCTAACATGAAATGTGATATCTAACTCCTTCCCCTTCCAAACCTGAGAGCCTTCCTATAGCATGAGATGTGATATCGAAGTATTTCCCATTCCAATCCTGAGACCCTTCCTATAACATGAGATGTGATATCCAACTCCTTCCCATTCCAACCTGAGACCCTTCCTATAGCATGAGATGGGATATCCAACTACTTCCAAATCCAATCCTGATACCCTTTCGATAGCATGAGATATGATATCTCAATGCCTCTAATACCAAACCTGAGATCCTTCCGATAGCATGAGATGCGATATCTCAATGCTTCTAATACCAAACCTGATTTCCTTCCTATAACATGAGATGTGATATCAAAATCCTTCCCCTTCCAAACCTGAGACCCTCCCTTTAGCATGAGATGTGATATCCAACTCCTTCCCATTCCAATCCTGAGACCCTTCTGATAGCATGAGATGTGATATCTCAATGCCTCTAATACCAAACCTGAGATCCTACCTCTAACATGAAATGTGATATCCTACTCCTTCCCTTTCCAAACGTGAGACCCTCCCTATAGCATGAGATGTGATGTCTCAATGCTTCTAATACCAAACCTGAGATCCTTCCTATGGCATGAGATGTGATATCCAACTCCTTCCCATTCCAACCTGAGACCCTTCCTATAGCATGAGATGGGATATCCAACTCCTTCCCATTCCAATCCTGAGACCGTTCTGATAGCATGAGATGTGATATCTCAATGCTTCTAATACCAAACCTGAGATCCTTCCTTTAACATGAGATGTGATATCTCAATTCTTCTAATACCAAACCTGAGATCCTTCCTATAACACGAGATGTGATATCCAAATACTTCCCCTTCCAAACCTGAGACCCTCCCTTTGGCATGAGATGTGATATCCAACTCCTTCCCATTCCAATCCTGAGAGCCTTCTGATAGCATGAGATGTGATATCTCAATGCCTCTAATACCAAACCTGAGATCCTACCTCTAACATGAAATGTGATATCCTACTCCTTCCCTTTCCAAACGTGAGAACCTCCCTATAGCATGAGATGTGATATCCAACTCCTTCCCATTCCAATCCTGAGACCCTTCCTATAGCATGAGATGTGATATCTCAATGCTTATACCAAACATGAGACCCTTCCTATAGCATGAGATGTGATATCCAACTCCTTCCCATTCCAATCCTGAGACTCTTCCTATAGCATGAGATGTGATATCTCAATGCTTCTACCAAACCTGAGACCCTTCTATAGCATGAGATGTGATATCCGACTCCTTCCCATTCCAATCCTCAGACACTTCCTATAGCATGAGATGTGATATCTCAATGCTTCTAATACCAAACCTGAGACCCTTCCTATGGCATGAGATGTGATATCCAACTCCTTCCCATTCCAATCCTGAGACCCCTCCTATAGCATGAGATGTGATGTCTCAATGCTTCTAATACCAAACCTGAGATCCTTCCTATGGCATGTGATGTCATATAAAACTCCTTCCCATTCCAATCCTGAAACCCTTCCTATAGCATGAGATGTGATATCCAACTCCTTCCCATTCCAATCCTGAGACCCTTCTGAGAGCATGAGATGTGATATCTCAATGCTTCTAATACCAAACCTGAGATCCTTCCGATAGCATGAGATGTGATATCTCAATTCTTCTAATACCAAACCTGAGATCCTTCCTATAACACGAGATGTGATATCCAAATCCTTCCCCTTCCAAACCTGAGACCCTCCCTTTGGCATGAGATGTGATATCCAAGTCCTTCCCATTCCAACCCTGAGACCCTTCTGATAGCATGAGATGTGATATCTCAATGCCTCTAACAAACCTGTGATCCTACCTCTAACATGAAATGTGATATCCAACTCCTTCCCATTCCAATCCTGAGACCCTTCCTATAGCATGAGACGTGATATCTCAATGCTTCTAATACCAAACCTGAGACCCTTCCTATAGCATGATATGGGATATCCAACTCCTTCCCAATCCAATCCTGAGACCCTTCTGATAGCATGAGATGTGATATCTCAATGCTTCTACCAAACCTGAGACCCTTCCTATGGCATGAGATGTGATATCAAACTCCTTCCCATTCGAATCCTGAGACCCTTCCCATACCATGAGTTGTGATATCTCAATGTTTCTCATACCAAACCTGAGGCCCTTCCTATAGCAAGAGATGTGGTATACAAATCCTTCCCATTCCAAACCTGAAACCCTTCCTATAGCATGAGATGTGATTTCCGAATCCTTCCCAATCCAATCCTGAGACCCTTCCTATAGCATGAGATGAAATATCACAATGCTTGTAATACCAAATCTGAGTCCCTTCATATAGTATGAGATGTGATATCCAACTCCTTCCCATTCCAATCTGAGACCATGCCTATAGCATGAGATGTGATATCTCAATGCTTCTAATACCAAACCTGTGATCCTTGCTTTGACATGAGATGTGATATCCAATTCCTTCCCATTCCAAACCTGAAACCCTTCCTACAGCATGCGATGTGATATCTCAATGCTTCTAATACCAAACCTGAGACCCGCCCTATAACATGAGATGGGATATCCAACTCCTTCCCGTTCCAAACCTGAGACCCTTCCTATAGTATGAGATGTGATATCCAACTCCTTCCCATCCCAATCCTGAGACACTTCCGATAGCAGAGATGTTATATCTCAATGCTTATACCAAACCTGAGACCCTTCCTATGGCATGAGATGTGATATCCAACTCCTTCCCATTCCAATCCTGAGACCCTTCCTATAGCATGAGATGCGATATCTCAATGCTTCTAATACCAAACCTGGACCCTTCCTATAGCATGAAATGTGATATCAAACTCCGTCCCATTCCAATCCTGCATCCCTTCCTATGGTATGAGATTTGATATCTCAATGTTTCTACTACCAAACTTGAGATCCTTCCTATAACATGAGACGTGATATCCAACTCCTTCCCATTCCAATCCTGAGACTCTTCCTATAGCATGAGATGTGATATCTCAATGCTTCTACCAAACCTGAGACCCTTCTATAGCATGAGATGTGATATCCGACTCCTTCCCATTCCAATCCTCAGACACTTCCTATAGCATGAGATGTGATATCTCAATGCTTCTAATACCAAACCTGAGACCCTTCCTAAGGCATGAGATTTGATATCAAACTCCTTCCCAATCCAATCCTGAGACCCTTCCTATAGCATGAGATATGATATCCAACTCCTTCCCATTCCAATCCTGAAACCCTTCCTACACCATGAGATGTGATATCTTAATGCTTCTAATACCAAACCTGAGACCCGTCCTATAACATGAGATGTGATATCCAAATCCTTCCCCTTCCAAACCTGAGACCCTTCCTTTAGCATGAGATGTGATATCCAGCTCCTTCTCATTCCAATCCTGAGACCCTTCCGATAGCATGATATGTGATATCTCAATGCTTCTAATAACAAAACTGAGACCCTCCCTATAGCATGAGATGTGATATCTACGTCCTTTCCATTCCAATCCTGAGACCCTTCGGATAGCAGAGATGTGATATCTCAATGCTTATACCAAACCTGAGACCCTTCCTATGGCATGAGATGTGATATCCAACTCCTTCCCATTCCAATCCTGAGACCCCTCCTATAGCATGAGATGGGATATCTCAATGCTTCTACCAAACCTGACACCCTTCCTTTAGCATGAGATGTGATATCCAACTCCTTCCCATTCCAATCCTGAGACCCTTACTATAGCATGAGATGTGATATCTCAATGCTTCTAATACCAAACCTGAGATCCTTCCTATAACATGAGATGTGATATCCAAATCCTTCCCCTTCCAAACCTGAGACCCTCCCTTTAGCATGAGATGTGATATCCAACTCCTTCCCATTCCAATCCTGAGACCCTTCTGATAGCATGAGATGTGATGTCTCAATGCTTCTAATACCAAACCTGAGATCCTTCCGATAGCATGAGATGTGATATCTCAATGCTTCTAATACCAAACCTGAGATCCTTCCTATAACATGAGATGTGATATCCAAATCCTTCCCCTTCCAAACCTGAGACCCTCCCTTTAGCGTGAGATGTGATATCCAACTCCTTCCCATTCCAATCCTGAGACCCTTCTGATAGCATGAGATGTGATGTCTCAATGCCTCTAATACCAAACCTGAGATCCTACCTCTAACATGAAATGTGATATCCAACTCCTTCCCCTTCAAAACCTGAGAGCCGTCCTATAGCATGAGATGTGATATCCAACTCCTTCCCATTCCAATCCTGAGACTCTTCCTATAGCATGAGATGTGATATCTCAATGCTTCTATGTTAAGACGGATTTCTGAACTCTGTCCTGGTGGCGCAGAAGTTCAGAAGGCCAACCTAATTCCTTTGAATAGGGTAACCTCTGGACGAGCCAGACCAATCAAGGTAGCGATCGCGGCGGTCAAGACTAGGTCTCAAGAGGGGTGAGGGTGACTGAAAGCCCGCAATGAGCACACAAAGCAAGAGCGCTTACAAACTACTCCAAACAGTTGTTATATCAAAAATATATACACATTTATTTTAAGGCCTTTAAAATAATGACCGTAGCGAGAAAATCACAATATCACAATATTAAGCCAACACATACCATACCAATACAATATATATACAAATACGACAGTCGCAAGCGTTATATGCACGAAATGTGTAGTCCACCTGCAAGGGAAGGAAAACAGGCAGTGCGATACAATGCTTTAGACTCAGTTCGCCTTCAGAGGCACCTAACTAGATGGAAGTCCGAGCCCTGCGAAGAGTGGAGCCTTGTGCTCAAAAGTACCTGCACACGCTGGTGCCAACGGGCAAAAGGAGAAGCTCTTCGGAGGAAGTCAGGCAGTTCGGTTTAGTGCACAACAGAAGAAGAACAGGTTCCGCGACTCAAGCGCAGCCTCCACAGTGAGCAGAAGCAGAGCGCGAGTACGGACAAAAGGGTGCTGTTTTTACACAGCGGGGAAAAGCAATGGGCTACTGCAGGAGGGTGACCAGATCCTAGCTATACTACTCACCGGTCCCCGATGCAAGCAGACCCAGGCTTCTCCACGTTAGTTTCAGCAGCTGGCAGGTTCAGAAGAGCCGGGAATGCCTCGTCGTCGTGTAGAAAAAAAAGACGTCCCAATCGACGAAACCTGCACAGTTTTGTCACCACAGCAGGGCAACGGAGCGGCCGTGTGTATCTGAGCCAAATGTACACTACTCACTTCAGACTTGGGAACGCCAAGTGTACTAAGCGTGTGAGAGTGACAAGGACTCGAAATACAACACAACCTGGCGGCGGTTACAGAGCAAGACTCCCTTGTAAGCTGGTCAGTCAACTGGATGGCCCAGAGACGCTTCCGAAGGCTTACTGGCAGGAGATGATGAAGTCGCCGAGAATAGCTGTTCCTGCTATTCCAAAGGTCGAAGCACCAGTACAGGCCTTCTGGTTCGATCAAAGGAGGAAAGGGTTTCACAGGACGACAGCAGTGCAAAGGAGGAGTCCTTCAGCGGGTCACCAGCGATTCCTCGGTCCAGCCTCTTGGTTGCAGGATACTTGGCTCCTGTATTCCTTTGTTCGTGAGAACTCAGGAGATCGACATGGTAGTGGTGTTTCCAGCTCCCTCTTATCCATGGTTCCCTTCGCGCCAAAACGGAGGGGAGCCAATGGGAGATCCGCTCATCAACACACACACCATTCGTGGACCAATCACGGACCACGGTAGTCCCAGGCATTCACACTACCCTAGACTCTCTGGCACCCAGGATGTGTATTGGGACCAGACATCCCAGCCCACACCCTGGAGGCACACAAAAGACATGTAGAAGCCCGCGAAAGCATCCGTGTTTCGCGGGAAAGTACATGCCCAAATAAGGAAGGCCCCGGGTCGCTCGACCTGGGGAAGGTGAAGGGAGCAAGACGGTCAGTGGACAGGACAAAGGAGCCTCGTGGTCTGGCCATTTTGGGAGCCAGGCCACCATTTTGGGTTCAGCGCGAAAAACGCGCTCAGAACGCCAAAAGGAGCTCAAAATACACAAAACGATCGCTGCCACCATTCCAATCCCTGAATGACTTGCACCGATCAAATACAATCCTAAACGAGTATCTAGGGCCTCTAGAAGGCTAGAGACCCAAGAGAGCTGTAACTTAGCTTACAGTGCCCTCTTGTGTCATGTTGCACTAAAGCCGCAACATGATAAAAGAAACTACGGGAAACAGCGTTCCCTCGTACTGACTGTCTTAAGGGCATGTCAGTTTCCCCATAAGAAAAGGAGCGAAAGCCCAGAGGAGTGCGGCAGAAGGCTGCACTTTTCTGGCAAAGTCAAGAACAAGGTGAAAAACAACAGCAAAAAGTTTAGGGGTTGCCACATGGAAGGAAAATTACCTACAATTACGAAATCTTTCCTAACACTCGCCCCTCCCAGACTATGGACAGGGGGAACTAATCCACCCCTGGATGAGTCTCTTGTTCAGGTCGGTTAAACATTCTGGACAACCCATCAGCATTGCTATGTTGGACACCTGGCCTATGCTCAATAGTGAAGTCAAAGCCTTGTAGACTTATGGACCACCTAAGCAACTTTGGATTCTCCCCCTTCATGTTCATTAGCCACTTTAACGGCTTATGGTCAGTTTGCACAGTGAAGTGGGTCCCATAGAGGTAGGGCCTCAGCTTCCTTAGGGCCCACAAAACAGAGAAACATTCTTTCTCTACCGTGGACCATCTGAGCTCTCTGTCCTTAAGCTGGCGACTAATAAAACCGATAGGGTGTTCCTTACCCTTCTCATCTACTTGTGATAGTACAGCTCCTATCCCAGTGTCAGAGGCGTCCGTCTGCACGATAAAAGGTCTTTGATAATCAGGGGCCCTGAGGACAGGGGCCTGGCACAAGGAGTCTTTTAAGCCATTGAAGGCCTTCTCACACTCGTCGGTCCAAGTTACCTTCTTGGGTTTCTTCGGAGTTGTGAGGGCAGTCAGAGGGGCAGCTATGGTGCCATAGTCTGCCACAAAATTGCGGTAATACCCCGTGAGTCCTAAGAAGGCTCTCACTTGGGTTTGCGTAGTGGGGGTAGGCCAGTCTTGTACTGTTTGTACTTTACTGGGAAGAGGCTGTATCCTCCCTCCACCTACTTCATGTCCAAGGTAAACCACTGAGCCTTGTCCAATCTGGCATTTACTAGCCTTTATGGTCAAGTGGGCTTTCTGAAGAGCCTGGAGCACAATCCCGAGGTGTTTCACATGGTCTTCCCAGGTGGCACTGAAAACTGCTATATCGTCCAGATATGCAAGACAGAATTCGTCCAACCCATTCAACACATGATTCACAAGCCTCTGGAAAGTGGCAGGTGCATTCTTCAACCCGAACTGCATTACCCGGAATTGGTAAAGGCCGTCTGGAGTAGAAAATGCTGTCTTCTCCTTGGCATGCTCTGCTAAAGCTATTTGCCAATAGCCAGTAGTGAGGTCAAACGTGCTGAGGTACTTGGAGGCACCCAAAGTATCCACCAGCTCATCTGTTCGAGGCAAGGGGTGTGCATATGTCTTGGTGACAGCATTCAGAGCCCTGTAATCCACGCAGAACCTCAATTCAGAAGTGCCTGCCTTTGGAACCAAAACCACTGGGCTGGACCAAGGACTACTAGAGGGTTCAATCACCCCAAGGTCTAACATCTTGTTGACCTCGGTCTTAATATAAGACCCTACTTTGTCTGACATCCTGTATCCCCTACTTTTGGTAGGTACACTGTCTCCTGTGTCAATGTTATGTTTGCACCAAGGTGTCAAACCAGGCGACTGTGAAAACAGGGGGGAAAACTGCCTAAGCAAACTTTTCACCTCAGCCTGCTGATCAGAAGTCAGGTGAGGGGCCACTTGGACACTCTCAAAGGAGCTATCTGAAGGACCGCTCTGGAACAGGTCGGGGAGAGGTTCAGACTCCTCTTCCTCAACATCTGAAGCCAGTAGCAGTGCTGCGATTTTGACTCTTGGGACGAAAGCCTTCAGCCTATTCACGTGAAACACTTTTGGAGCCTGTCCAGGCCTTCCAAGGTCCACTAAATAGTTAACCTCACTCAGGGGCTCCACCACTGTGTAAGGGCCTGGCCATTTGTCCTGTAAAGCTCGAGGCCTTATGGGATTCATGATCAGGACTTGCTGACCAGGTGTAAAGTTGATGAGGGAAGCTTTCTGGTCGTACCAATGTTTCACCAGCGCTTGTCCTGCCTTCAATTTATCACTAGCCAAGCCCATCAGAAGTACCATCCGTTTTCTGAGCCCTAGCACATAATCAACTACGTTGGTAGTAACAGGGGGAGTGGGCATCTCCCATCCCTCTTTGACGATGGCTAAGGGTCCCCGTACGGGATGACCGAACAGAAGTTCGAAGGGGCTGAAGCCAACACCCTCCTGTGGTACCTCTCGGTAGGCAAACAGTAAGCATGGTAAAAGAAGATCCCATTTTCTTCTCTGAGGTTCCTCCAGAGCCCCAATCATGCTCTTTAACGTTCTGTTGAAACGTTCCACCAGACCATTGGTCTGGGGGTGGTATGCAGAAGAGAACTTGTAGGTGACCCCACATTCTTTCCACATAGCCTGCATATACTTCGACATAAAGTTGCTGCCACGATCTGACACAACTTCTTTAGGGAAGCCAACCCTAGTAAATATGCCAAGTAAAGCTTTTGCAACTGACTTGGCAGTTACAGTTTTCAATGGGATGGCCTCAGGATATCTGGTTGCATGGTCGACCAGCACCAGGATAAACCTATTGCCTGAGGATGTTTGCGGGTCAAGGGGACCAACGATGTCGATCCCTACCATTTCAAATGGTACCCCTACAACTGGGAGCGGTACCAACGGAGCTTGGATTGTCGCGCCAACCTTACCAGACAACTGGCAGGAGGTACAACTCCTGCAGTGACTTTCTACTTGCACCCCCATCTTGGGCCAGTAGAAGTGCATGGATAACCTTTGCTTGGTCCTCTTCATACCAAGGTGACCAGCAAGGGGAACTTCATGCGCCAACTGCAGGAGGAAGGGCCTAACAGCAAGGGGAACCACCAACCTCCTATGGTCTCCTTCTGTAGACTCTGTGGGCTCACTATACAGGAGTCCACCTTCCCAATAAATCCTATGCGTCCCAGGAGGTTCACCCTCAAGCTGGGAGCAGGCCTGTCTCCTTAGGCCTTCCAGAGATGGGCACTCACGTTGGCCTTTACTGAATTCGTCCCTATCAGGACCTCCTTCAACTAACAAGTCTTTTAGTTCAGGATGATCGTTGGGGTCGAATACTTCAGGCATCGCCACCTCCTCGTCAGGCCCGGGCGATTGACCAACTTCCTCCACCGCAGTGGTAGGCGAGCTCGGGGGAATATTCTCTTTCCCTCGTCTTGACTTGTCGACTCCTTTCGCCTTGGGTTTCCCCTTCGGCTGGGGCAGCGTATTGGACTTGGCCAATGCTGCCCGTGCTTGAGAACATGTGTAGGGTCTTTCGGCAGTGTCTCCTACAAGCCCTAAAGCTCTGAGATCATTACCTAACAAGACCTTTCCCGGGACGTTTCTCTGAATGCTCACTGGAATCCTGACTGCTGTACCATTTAAAGTAAGATTTACAGGTATTACGGGAAACATACGGAGGGGGCCGTCAGCCAACTTAGTGGGCATCAGAGTAGCTCTGGCAACTTCCTCTGAGTCTACCAAGGTAGAATCCACTACAGTGCGACTGCACCCACTATCCCTAAGAGCTGGAGTATCTACTCCATTGATCAGCACACTGTCTTTAAAGTAGTGCTTGGTATTATCCGGAATCCTAGCATAAGCCTCTGCGACTTTAGGCTCCCAGGAACCCAGGGACACTAAAACTACCTCAGCCTCTATCCCGCTGAGAAATGAGTCTGAGGAGAAGGATGCTCCTGTAATCTCTTCTTCCTCGTATGAGGAGAAGGCCAGATTAGCGGAGTGGACCCCCAAAGGTCTAACCTTACAACGGGGATCCCCCTTCACATGGTCAGTTGCTCCACAAGCAAAACACGATCCATTGGGTCTGTTTACATAGGGAGGCTTATTGTAGCCAGAGTTCTGTTTCGGAGGCGGACCTCCACTACCCTGCGAGTTCTCTTGTGTCTTACCCTTATTTTTCTTTTTATGGCCCTTATGAGAAGAAGATTTAGCAGATTCTCCACCCTCCATATCTTTGGACTTTTTCCCTTCCTCCTGCTTACCAGGATGAGTTTTGTCCTTATGGGACACTCGATGTGACACCCATAAGTCTGCTGCAATGGCCAGCTTCTTAGGATCTATCTCCTTCGAAACGGCCAAATGCTGCTTAAGCTCCGGGGAAGAAGAAGCAAAAATGTGTTCCAGCATGACAAGATTTATCATGCCTTCGAAGGTAGAAACCTTATAACCTTCGACCCAGCCAGTTAAGTTTTTCAAGGATTCAGTGACATAAGATACCCAAGTACCACCTTCCTTTTTCTTATACTCTCTGAAACGTTTCAAATATTGGGCCGGAGTCTTCCCAAACTTTAAAATGAGAGTTTGCTTTAACATTGCGAAATCAGCTCGCTCAGCCTTCGACATTTCCATAATGGCACTACAGCCAGAATGGGGCAGTCTGCTGAGTAACCAGGCAATCTTATCAGCATTGTCAACTTGTTGAACTTCGCATGCATACTCAAACGCATTCAGCCAGTCCATAATGTCATTCCTTTCCTCATACACACTGAGCAGATCTTTCGGAAACCGTGGATGAGAGGAAGCCCCAGACCCATGTCCAGGACCCTTGGACCCATTTGCAACCTGAAGCTTGGCCAGTTCCAACTGGTGATCCCTGTCTTTTTGTTTTTCTGCCTGTTCGATTTTTAGTTTGGCTATGCTGAATTCAAGCTCCTGCTGCCTAAACCGCAGCTCTTGCTTCTTGAATTCAAGCATAGCCTCCCCATCAGCACTGGCAGAGGAAACATTAGACATCACATCCTCCCTGTCCTCGTGGTCGCGATGGATCAGTGCAGCGGCAGAACCGTCGGCTCTACCAGTGAGAGCAGCCCCACCACCTTCTGCACTGTCCTCAGAAGTTATAGCGTCAAGCTGCGCTTCTTGCCACGCCACGATCCTTTGGATCATTTCCAATTTAGTGCCTTGAGAGGAAACACCTCTCTCCGCACACATCTTCTTCAATGTTTCTGATTTGGAAGCATTTAAAGTTAACAAGGTATTTGTTTCCATACTGTTAGATAGGACTATGGCCTTTTTAAAGTTATACTACAACAATTCACTACGTGTCCTGGTTGGAATACCCTAAAATGCCTTAGTTCGTGCGCAACACTGGATACCTTCAGTCGTATCCCACCGCTGTACACCAATTTGTTAAGACGGATTTCTGAACTCTGTCCTGATGGCGCAGAAGTTCAGAAGGCCAACCTAATTACTTGGAACAGGGTAACCTCTGGACGAGCCAGACCAATCAAGGTAGCGATCGCGGCGGTAAAGACTAGGTCTCAAGAGGGGTGAGGGTGACTGAAAGCCCGCAATGAGCACACAAAGCAAGAGCGCTTACAAACTACTCCAAACAGTTGTTATATCAAAAATATATACACATTTATTTTAAGGCCTTTAAAATAATGACCGTAGCGAGAAAATCACAATATCACAATATTAAGCCAACACATACCATACCAATACAATATATATACAAATACGACAGTCGCAAGCGTTATATGCACGAAATGTGTAGTCCACCTGCAAGGGAAGGAAAACAGGCAGTGCGATACAATGCTTTAGACTCAGTTCGCCTTCAGAGGCACCTAACTAGATGGAAGTCCGAGCCCTGCGAAGAGTGGAGCCTTGTGCTCAAAAGTACCTGCACACGCTGGTGCCAACGGGCAAAAGGAGAAGCTCTTCGGAGGAAGTCAGGCAGTTCGGTTTAGTGCACAACAGAAGAAGAACAGGTTCCGCGACTCAAGCGCAGCCTCCACAGTGAGCAGAAGCAGAGCGCGAGTACGGACAAAAGGGTGCTGTTTTTACACAGCGGGGAAAAGCAATGGGCTACTGCAGGAGGGCGACCAGATCCTAGCTATACTACTCACCGGTCCCCGATGCAAGCAGACCCAGGCTTCTCCACGTTAGTTTCAGCAGCTGGCAGGTTCAGAAGAGCCGGGAATGCCTCGTCGTCGTGTAGAAAAAAAAGACGTCCCAATCGAAGAAACCTGCACAGTTTTGTCACCACAGCAGGGCAACGGAGCGGCCGTGTGTATCTGAGCCAAATGTACACTACTCACTTCAGACTTGGGAACGCCAAGTGTACTAAGCGTGTGAGAGTGACAAGGACTCGAAATACAACACAACCTGGCGGCGGTTACAGAGCAAGACTCCCTTGTAAGCTGGTCAGTCAACTGGATGGCCCAGAGACGCTTCCGAAGGCTTACTGGCAGGAGATGATGAAGTCGCCGAGAATAGCTGTTCCTGCTATTCCAAAGGTCGAAGCACCAGTACAGGCCTTCTGGTTCGATCAAAGGAGGAAAGGGTTTCACAGGACGACATCAGTGCAAAGGAGGAGTCCTTCATCGGGTCACCAGCGATTCCTCGGTCCAGCCTCTTGGTTGCAGGATACTTGGCTCCTGTATTCCTTCGTTCGTGAGAACTCAGGAGATCGACATGGTAGTGGTGTTTCCAGCCCCCTCTTATCCATGGTTCCCTTCGCGCCAAAACGGAGGGGAGCCAATGGGAGATCCGCTCATCAACACACACACCATTCGTGGACCAATCACGGACCACGGTGGTCCCAGGCATTCACACTACCCTAGACTCTCTGGCACCCAGGATGTGTATTGGGACCAGACATCCCAGCCCACACCCTGGAGGCACACAAAAGACATGTAGAAGCCAGCGAAAGCATCCGTGTTTCACGGGAAAGTACATGCCCAAATAAGGAAGGCCCCGGGTCGCTCGACCTGGGGAAGGTGAAGGGAGCAAGACGGTCAGTGGACAGGACAAAGGAGCCTCGTGGTCTGGCCATTTTGGGAGCCAGGCCACCATTTTGGGTTCAGCACGAAAAACACGCTCAGAACGCCAAAAGGAGCTCAAAATACACAAAACGATCGCTGCCACCATTCCAATCCCTGAATGACTTGCACCGATCAAATACAATCCTAAACGAGTATCTAGGGCCTGTAGAAGGTTAGAGACCCAAGAGAGCTGTAACTTAGCTTACAGTGCCCTCTTGTGTCATGTTGCACTAAAGCCGCAACATGATAAAAGAAACTACGGGAAACAGCGTTCCCCGGTACTGACTGTCTTAAGGGCATGTCAGTTTCCCCATAAGAAAAGGAGCGAAAGCCCAGAGGAGTGCGGCAGAAGGCTGCACTTCTCTGGCAAAGTCAAGAACAAGGTGAAAAACAACAGCAAAAAGTTTAGGGGTTGCCACATGGAAGGAAAATTACCTACAATTACGAAATCTTTCCTAACATTCTACCAAACCTGAGACCCTTCCTATAGCATGAGATGTGATATCCGACTCCTTCCCATTCCAATCCTCAGACACTTCCTATAGCATGAGATGTGATATCTCAATGCTTCTAATACCAAACCTGAGACCCTTCCTATGGCATGAGATTTGATATCAAACTCCTTCCCAATCCAATCCTGAGACCCTTCCTATAGCATGAGATATGATATCCAACTCCTTCCCATTCCAATCCTGAAACCCTTCCTATACCATGAGATGTGATATCTTAATGCTTCTAATACCAAACGTGAGACCCGTCCTATAACATGAGATGTGATATCCAAATCCTTCCCCTTCCAAACCTGAGACCCTTCCTTTAGCATGAGATGTGATATCCAGCTCCTTCTCATTCCAATCCTGAGACCCTTCCGATAGCATGAGATGTGATATCTCAATGCTTCTAATATCAAAACTGAGACCCTCCCCATAGCATGAGATGTGATATCTAAGTCCTTCCCATTCCAATCCTGAGACCCTTCGGATAGCAGAGATGTGATATCTCAATGCTTATACCAAACCTGAGACCCTTCCTATGGCATGAGATGTGATATCCAACTCCTTCCCATTCCAATCCTGAGACCCTTCCTATAGCATGAGATGTGATATCTCAATGCTTCTACCAAACCTGAGACCCTTACTATAGCATGAGATGTGATATCTCAATGCTTCTAATACCAAACCTGAGATCCTTCCTATAACATGAGATGTGATATCCAAATCCTTCCCCTTCCAAACCTGAGACCCTCCCTTTAGCATGAGATGTGATATCCAACTCCTTCCCATTCCAATCCTGAGACCCTTCTGAAAGCATGAGATGTGATATCTCAATGCTTCTAATACCAAACCTGAGATCCTTCCGATAGCATGAGATGTGATATCTCAATGCTTCTAATACCAAACCTGAGATACTTCCTATAACATGAGATGTGATATCCAAATCCTTCCCCTTCCAAACCAGAGACCCTCCCTTTAGCGTGAGATGTGATATCCAACTCCTTCCCATTCCAATCCTTAGACCCTTCTGATAGCATGAGATGTGATGTCTCAATGCCTCTAATACCAAACCTGAGATCCTACATCTAACATGAAATGTGATATCCAACTCCTTCCCCTTCCAAACCTGAGAGCCTTCCTATAACATGAGATGTGATATCGAAGTCCTTCCCATTCCAATCCTGAGACCCTTCTATAACATGAGATGTGATATCCAACTCCTTCCCATTCCAATCCGGAGACCCTTCCTTTAGCATGAGATGTGATATCCAACTCCTTCCCATTCCAATCCTGAGACCCTTCCTATGGCATGAGTTGTGATATCTCAATGCTTCTAATACCAAACCTGGGACCCGTCCTATAACATGAGATGTGATATCCAAATCCTTCCCCTTCCAAACGTGAGACCCTTCCTTTAGCATGAGATGTGATATCCAAATCCTTCCCATTCCAATCCTGAAACACTTCCTATAGCATGAGATGTGATATCTCAATGTTTCTAATAAAAAACCTGAGACCCTTCCTATAGTAAGAGATGTGATATCCACATCCTTCCCATTCAAATCCTGAGACCCTTCCTATAACATGAGATGTGATATCCAACTCCTTCCCATTCCAACCTGAGACCCTTCCTATAGCATGAGAAGGGATATCCAACTCCTTCCCATTGCAATCCTGAGATCCTTCCTATAACATGAGATGTGATATCCAATTATTTCCCATTCCAAACCTGAGACCCTTCCTATTGGATGAGATGTGATATCCAACTCCTTCCCATTCCAATCCTGAGACCCTTCCTATACCATGAGATGTGAACCGCAATGTTTCAAATACCAAACCTGGGACCCGTTCTATAACATGAGATATGATATCCAAATCCTTCCCCTTCCAAACCTGAGACTTTCCTTTAGCATGAGATGTGATATCCAAATCCTTCCCATTCCAATCCTGAGACCCTACCTATAACATGAGATGTGATATCCAACTCCTTCCCATTCCAACCTGAGACCCTTCCTATGGCATGAGATGTGATATCCAAATCCTTCCCATTCCAATCCTGAGACTCTTCCTATAGCATGAGATGTGATATCTCAATGCTTCTAATTCCAAACCTGGGACCCGTCCTATAACATGAGATATGATATTCAAATCCTTCCCCTTCCAAACCTTAGACCCTTCCTTTAGCATGAGATGTGATATCCAAATCCTTCCAATTCCAATCCTGAAATCCTTCCTATAGCATGAGATGTGATATCTCAATGTTTCTAATAAAAAACTGAAACCCTTCCTATAGCAAGAGATGTGATATCCAAATCCTTCCCATTCCAATCCTGAGACCCTTCCTATAACATGAGATGTGATATCCAACTCCTTCCCATTCCAATCCTGAGATAGCTTGAGATGTGCTATCCAACTCCTTCCCATTCCAATCCTGAGACCCTTCCTATACCATGAGATGTGATATCTCAATGCTTCTAATACCAAACCTGAGACCGTCCTAAAACATATGTGAGATCCAAATCCTTCCCCTTCCAAACCTGAGACCTTTCCTTTAGCATGAGATGTGATATCCAACTCCTTCCCATTCCAATCCTGAGACCTTTCCTATAGCATGATATGTGATATCTCAATGCTTCTAATACCAAACCTGAGATCCTTCCTATAACATGAGATGTGATATCCAAATCCTTCCCCTTCCAAACCTGAGACCCTCCCTTTAGCATGAGATTTGATATCCAACTCCTTCCCATTCCAATCCTGAAACCCTTCTGATAGCATGAGATGTGATGTCTCAATGCTTCTAATACCAAACCTGAGATCCTTCCGATAGCATGAGATGTGATATCTCAATGCTTCTAATACCAAACCTGAGATCCTTCCTATAACATGAGATGTGATATCCAAATCCTTCCCATTCCAATCCTGAGACCCTTCTGATAGCATGAGATGTGATGTCTCAATGCCTCTAATACCAAACCTGAGATCCTACCTCTAACATGAAATGTGATATCCAACTCGTTCCCCTTCCAAACCTGAGAGCCGTCCTATAGCATGAGATGTGATATCCAACTCCTTCCCATTCCAATCCTGAGACTCTTCCTATAGCATGAGATGTGAGATCTCAATGCTTCTACCAAACCTGAGACCCTTCCTATAGCATGAGATGTGATATCCGACTCCTTCCCATTCCAATCCTCAGACACTTCCTATAGCATGAGATGTGATATCTCAATGCTTCTAATACCAAACCTGAGACCCTTCCTATGGCATGAGATTTGATATCAAACTCCTTCACAATCCAATCCTGAGACCCTTCCTATAGCATGAGATATGATATCCAACTCCTTCCCATTCCAATCCTGAAACCATTCCTATACCATGAGATGTGATATCTTAATGCTTCTAATACCAAACCTGAGACCCTTCCTATGGCATGAGATTTGATATCAAACTCCTTCACAATCCAATCCTGAGACCCTTCCTATAGCATGAGATGTGATATCCAAATCCTTCCCCTTCCAAACCTGAGACCCTTCCTTTAGCATGAGATGTGATATCCAGCTCCTTCTCATTCCAATCTTGAGACCCTTCCGATAGCATGAGATGTGATATCTCAATGCTTCTAATATCAAAACTGAGACCCTCCCTATAGCATGAGATGTGATATCTAAGTCCTTCCCATTCCAATCCTGAGACCCTTCGGATAGCAGAGATGTGATATCTCAATGCTTATACCAAACCTGAGACCCTTCCGGTGTCCAGTCAACTCGTCGAAAAAAAACTGGTGGACTGCAATTTGGTCGACGCAATTTGGTCGAAAACCAAATGGTCGAATTTTTTTTTTTATTTATATATTTATTTTTCGGGTTTTCGTTTAGTTAAAAAAGGGGTTTTTAGAGAAAAAAAGGGGGTTGGGGGGAGACCCCCCAAAAAAAAAAAAAAAAAGGGTTAAAATAAAAAAAATTAAAATTCGACCATTTGGTTTTCGACCAAATTGGTTCGACCATTTGTCTGGTCGACCAATTTTTTTCGACCAAATGTCTGGCAACCGACCCTTCCTATGGCATGAGATGTGATATCCAACTCCTTCCCATTCCAATCCTGAGACCCTTCCTATAGCATGAGATGTGATATCTCAATGCTTCTACCAAACCTGAGACCCTTCCTTTAGCATGAGATGTGATATCCAACTCCTTCCCATTCCAATCCTGAGACCCTTACTATAGCATGAGATGTGATATCTCAATGCTTCTAATACAAAACCTGAGATCCTTCCTATAACATGAGATGTGATATCCAAATCCTTCCCCTTCCAAACCTGAGACCCTCCCTTTAGCATGAGATGTGATAGCCAACTCCTTCCCATTCCAATCCTGAGACCCTTCTGATAGCATGAGATGTGATATCTCAATGCTTCTAATACCAAACCTGAGATCCTTCCGATAGCATGAGATGTGAAATCTCAATGCTTCTAATACCAAACCTGAGATCCTTCCTATAACATGAGATGTGGTATCCAAATCCTTCCCCTTCCAAACCAGAGACCCTCCCTTTAGTGTGAGATGTGATATCCAACTCCTTCCCATTCCAATCCTTAGACCCTTCTGATAGCATGAGATGTGATGTCTCAATGCCTCTAATACCAAACCTGAGATCCTACATCTAACATGAAATGTGATATCCTACTCCTTCCCTTTCCAAACGTGAGACCCTCCCTATAGCATGAGATGTGATGTCTCAATGCTTCTAATACCAAACCTGAGATCCTTCCTATGGCATGAGATGTGATATCCAACTCCTTCCCATTCCAACCTGAGACCCTTCCTATAGCATGAGATGTGATGTCTCAATGCTTCTAATACCAAACCTGAGATCCTTCCTATGGCATGAGATGTGATATCCAACTCCTTCCCATTCCAACCTGAGACCCTTCTGATAGCATGAGATGTGATATCTCAATTCTTCTAATACCAAACCTGAGATCCTTCCTATAACACGAGATGTGATATCCAAATACTTCCCCTTCCAAACCTGAGACCCTTCCTTTGGCATGAGATGTGATATCCAACTCCTTCCCATTCCAATCCTGAGAGCCTTCTGATAGCATGAGATGTGATATCTCAATGCCTCTAATACCAAACCTGAGATCCTACCTCTAACATGAAATGTGATATCCTACTCCTTCCCTTTCCAAACGTGAGACCCTCCCTATAGCATGAGATGTGATATCCAACTCCTTCCCATTCCAATCCTGAGACCCTTCCTATAGCATGAGATGTGATATCTCAATGCTTATACCAAACCTGAGACCCTTCCTATAGCATGAGATGTGATATCCAACTCCTTCCCATTCCAATCCTGAGACCCTTCCTATAACATGAGATGTGATGTCTCAATGCTTCTAATACCAAACCTGAGATCCTTCCTATGGCATGTGATGTCATATAAAACTCCTTCCCATTCCAATCCTGAAACCCTTCCTATAGCATGAGATGTGATATCCAACTCCTTCCCATTCCAATCCTGAGACCCTTCCTATAGCATGAGATTTGATATCTCAATGCTTCTACCAAACCTGAGACCCTTCCTTTAGCATGAGATGTGATATCCAACTCCTTCCCATTCCAATCCTGAGACCCTTACTATAGCATGAGATGTGATATCTCAATGCTTCTAATACCAAACCTGAGATCCTTCCTATAACATGAGATGTGATATCCAAATCCTTCCCCTTCCAAACCTGAGACCCTCCCTTTAGCATGAGATGTGATAGCCAACTCCTTCCCATTCCAATCCTGAGACCCTTCTGATAGCATGAGATGTGATATCTCAATGCTTCTAATACCAAACCTGAGATCCTTCCGATAGCATGAGATGTGATATCTCAATGCTTCTAATACCAAACCTGAGATCCTTCCTATAACATGAGATGTGATATCCAAATCCTTCCCCTTCCAAACCAGAGACCCTCCCTTTAGTGTGAGATGTGATATCCAACTCCTTCCCATTCCAATCCTTAGACCCTTCTGATAGCATGAGATGTGATGTCTCAATGCCTCTAATACCAAACCTGAGATCCTACATCTAACATGAAATGTGATATCCTACTCCTTCTCTTTCCAAACGTGAGACCCTCCCTATAGCATGAGATGTGATGTCTCAATGCTTCTAATACCAAACCTGAGATCCTTCCTATGGCATGAGATGTGATATCCAACTCCTTCCCATTCCAACCTGAGACCCTTCCTATAGCATGAGATGGGATATCCAACTCCTTCCCATTCCAATCCTGAGACCCTTCTGATAGCATGAGATGTGATGTCTCAATGCTTCTAATACCAAACCTGAGATCCTTCCGATAACATGAGATGTGATATCTCAATTCTTCTAATACCAAACCTGAGATCCTTCCTATAACACGAGATGTGATATCCAAATACTTCCCCTTCCAAACCTGAGACCCTCCCTTTGGCATGAGATGTGATATCCAACTCCTTCCCATTCCAATCCTGAGAGCCTTCTGATAGCATGAGATGTGATATCTCAATGCCTCTAATACCAAACCTGAGATCCTACCTCTAACATGAAATGTGATATCCTACTCCTTCCCTTTCCAAACGTGAGACCCTCCCTATAGCATGAGATGTGATATCCAACTCCTTCCCATTCCAATCCTGAGACCCTTCCTATAGCATGAGATGTGATATCTCAATGCTTATACCAAACCTGAGACCCTTCCTATAGCATGAGATGTGATATCCAACTCCTTCCCATTCCAATCCTGAGACCCTTCCTATAACATGAGATGTGATGTCTCAATGCTTCTAATACCAAACCTGAGATCCTTCCTATGGCATGTGATGTCATATAAAACTCCTTCCCATTCCAATCCTGAGACCCTTCCTATAGCATGAGATGTGATATCCAACTCCTTCCCATTCCAATCCTGAGACGCTTCTGAGAGCATGAGATGTGATATCTCAATGCTTCTAATACCAAACCTGAGATCCTTCCTATAACACGAGATGTGATATCCAAATCCTTCCCCTTCCAAACCCGAGACCCTCCCTTTGGCATGAGATGTGATATCCAACTCCTTCCCATTCCAACCCTGAGACCCTTCTGATAGCATGAGATGTGATATCTCAATGCCTCTAACAAACCTGAGATCCTACCTCTAACATGAAATGTGATATCCAACTCCTTCCCATTCCAATCCTGAGACCCTTCCTATAGCATGAGACGTTATATCTCAATGCTTCTAATACCAAACCTGAGACCCTTCCTATAGCATGATATGGGATATCCAACTCCTTCCCAATCCAATCCTGAGACCCTTCTGATAGCATGAGATGTGATATCTCAATGCTTCTACCAAACCTGAGACCCTTCCTATGGCATGAGATGTGATATCAAACTCCTTCCCATTCGAATCCTGAGACCCTTCCCATACCATGAGATGTGATATCTCAATGTTTCTCATACCAAACTTGAGGCCCTTCCTATAGCAAGAGATGTGGTATACAAATCCTTACCATTCCAAACCTGAAACCCTTCCTATAGCATGAGATGTGATATCCGACTCCTTCCCAATCCAATCCTGAGACCCTTCTTATAGCATGAGATGAAATATGACAATGCTTGTAATACCAAATCTGAGTCCCTTCATATAGCATGAGATGTGATTTCCAACTCCTTCCCATTCCAATCTGAGACCATGCCTATAGCATGAGATGTGATATCTCAATGCTTCTAATACCAAACCTGAGATCCTTGCTATGACATGAGATGTGATATCCAATTCCTTCCCATTCCAAACCTGAAACCCTTCCTACAGCATGCGATGTGATATCTCAATGCTTCTAATAATAAACCTGAGACCCGTCCTATAACATGAGATGGGATATCCAACTCCTTCCCGTTCCAAACCTGAGACCCTTCCTATAGTATGAGATGTGATATCCAACTCCTTCCCATCCCAATCCTGAGACACTTCCGATAGCAGAGATGTTATATCTCAATGCTTATACCAAACCTGAGACCCTTCCTATGGCATGAGATGTGATATCCAACTCCTTCCCATTCCAATCCTGAGACCCTTCCTATAGCATGAGATGCGATATCTCAATGCTTCTAATACCAAACCTGGACCCTTCCTATAGCATGAAATGTGATATCAAACTCCGTCCCATTCCAATCCTGCGTCCCTTCCTATAGCATGAGATTTGATATCTCAATGTTTCTACTACCAAACCTGAGACCCTTCCTATAACATGAGACGTGATATCCAACTCCTTCCCATTCCAATCCTGAGACTCTTCCTATAGCATGAGATGTGAAATCTCAATGCTTCTACCAAACCTGAGACCCTTCTATAGCATGAGATGTGATATCCGACTCCTTCCCATTCCAATCCTCAGACACTTCCTATAGCATGAGATGTGATATCTCAATGCTTCTAATACCAAACCTGAGACCCTTCCTATGGCATGTGATGTCATATAAAACTCCTTCCCATTCCAATCCTGAGACCCTTCCTATAGCATGAGATGTGATATCCAACTCCTTCCCATTCCAATCCTGAGACCCCTCCTATAGCATGAGATGTGATGTCTCAATGCTTCTAATACCAAACCTGAGATCCTTCCTATGGCATGTGATGTCATATAAAACTCCTTCCCATTCCAATCCTGAAACCCTTCCTATAGCATGAGATGTGATATCCAACTCCTTCCCATTCCAATCCTGAGACCCTTCTGAGAGCATGAGATGTGATATCTCAATGCTTCTAATACCAAACCTGAGATCCTTCCGATAGCATGAGATGTGATATCTCAATTCTTCTAATACCAAACCTGAGATCCTTCCTATAACACGAGATGTGATATCCAAATCCTTCCCCTTCCAAACCTGAGACCCTCCCTTTGGCATGAGATGTGATATCCAAGTCCTTCCCATTCCAACCCTGAGACCCTTCTGATAGCATGAGATGTGATATCTCAATGCCTCTAACAAACCTGTGATCCTACCTCTAACATGAAATGTGATATCCAACTCCTTCCCATTCCAATCCTGAGACCCTTCCTATAGCATGAGACGTGATATCTCAATGCTTCTAATACCAAACCTGAGACCCTTCCTATAGCATGATATGGGATATCCAACTCCTTCCCAATCCAATCCTGAGACCCTTCTGATAGCATGAGATGTGATATCTCAATGCTTCTACCAAACCTGAGACCCTTCCTATGGCATGAGATGTGATATCAAACTCCTTCCCATTCGAATCCTGAGACCCTTCCCATACCATGAGTTGTGATATCTCAATGTTTCTCATACCAAACCTGAGGCCCTTCCTATAGCAAGAGATGTGGTATACAAATCCTTCCCATTCCAAACCTGAAACCCTTCCTATAGCATGAGATGTGATTTCCGAATCCTTCCCAATCCAATCCTGAGACCCTTCCTATAGCATGAGATGAAATATCACAATGCTTGTAATACCAAATCTGAGTCCCTTCATATAGTATGAGATGTGATATCCAACTCCTTCCCATTCCAATCTGAGACCATGCCTATAGCATGAGATGTGATATCTCAATGCTTCTAATACCAAACCTGTGATCCTTGCTTTGACATGAGATGTGATATCCAATTCCTTCCCATTCCAAACCTGAAACCCTTCCTACAGCATGCGATGTGATATCTCAATGCTTCTAATACCAAACCTGAGACCCGCCCTATAACATGAGATGGGATATCCAACTCCTTCCCGTTCCAAACCTGAGACCCTTCCTATAGTATGAGATGTGATATCCAACTCCTTCCCATCCCAATCCTGAGACACTTCCGATAGCAGAGATGTTATATCTCAATGCTTATACCAAACCTGAGACCCTTCCTATGGCATGAGATGTGATATCCAACTCCTTCCCATTCCAATCCTGAGACCCTTCCTATAGCATGAGATGCGATATCTCAATGCTTCTAATACCAAACCTGGACCCTTCCTATAGCATGAAATGTGATATCAAACTCCGTCCCATTCCAATCCTGCATCCCTTCCTATGGTATGAGATTTGATATCTCAATGTTTCTACTACCAAACTTGAGATCCTTCCTATAACATGAGACGTGATATCCAACTCCTTCCCATTCCAATCCTGAGACTCTTCCTATAGCATGAGATGTGATATCTCAATGCTTCTACCAAACCTGAGACCCTTCTATAGCATGAGATGTGATATCCGACTCCTTCCCATTCCAATCCTCAGACACTTCCTATAGCATGAGATGTGATATCTCAATGCTTCTAATACCAAACCTGAGACCCTTCCTAAGGCATGAGATTTGATATCAAACTCCTTCCCAATCCAATCCTGAGACCCTTCCTATAGCATGAGATATGATATCCAACTCCTTCCCATTCCAATCCTGAAACCCTTCCTACACCATGAGATGTGATATCTTAATGCTTCTAATACCAAACCTGAGACCCGTCCTATAACATGAGATGTGATATCCAAATCCTTCCCCTTCCAAACCTGAGACCCTTCCTTTAGCATGAGATGTGATATCCAGCTCCTTCTCATTCCAATCCTGAGACCCTTCCGATAGCATGATATGTGATATCTCAATGCTTCTAATAACAAAACTGAGACCCTCCCTATAGCATGAGATGTGATATCTACGTCCTTTCCATTCCAATCCTGAGACCCTTCGGATAGCAGAGATGTGATATCTCAATGCTTATACCAAACCTGAGACCCTTCCTATGGCATGAGATGTGATATCCAACTCCTTCCCATTCCAATCCTGAGACCCCTCCTATAGCATGAGATGGGATATCTCAATGCTTCTACCAAACCTGACACCCTTCCTTTAGCATGAGATGTGATATCCAACTCCTTCCCATTCCAATCCTGAGACCCTTACTATAGCATGAGATGTGATATCTCAATGCTTCTAATACCAAACCTGAGATCCTTCCTATAACATGAGATGTGATATCCAAATCCTTCCCCTTCCAAACCTGAGACCCTCCCTTTAGCATGAGATGTGATATCCAACTCCTTCCCATTCCAATCCTGAGACCCTTCTGATAGCATGAGATGTGATGTCTCAATGCTTCTAATACCAAACCTGAGATCCTTCCGATAGCATGAGATGTGATATCTCAATGCTTCTAATACCAAACCTGAGATCCTTCCTATAACATGAGATGTGATATCCAAATCCTTCCCCTTCCAAACCTGAGACCCTCCCTTTAGCGTGAGATGTGATATCCAACTCCTTCCCATTCCAATCCTGAGACCCTTCTGATAGCATGAGATGTGATGTCTCAATGCCTCTAATACCAAACCTGAGATCCTACCTCTAACATGAAATGTGATATCCAACTCCTTCCCCTTCAAAACCTGAGAGCCGTCCTATAGCATGAGATGTGATATCCAACTCCTTCCCATTCCAATCCTGAGACTCTTCCTATAGCATGAGATGTGATATCTCAATGCTTCTATGTTAAGACGGATTTCTGAACTCTGTCCTGGTGGCGCAGAAGTTCAGAAGGCCAACCTAATTCCTTTGAATAGGGTAACCTCTGGACGAGCCAGACCAATCAAGGTAGCGATCGCGGCGGTCAAGACTAGGTCTCAAGAGGGGTGAGGGTGACTGAAAGCCCGCAATGAGCACACAAAGCAAGAGCGCTTACAAACTACTCCAAACAGTTGTTATATCAAAAATATATACACATTTATTTTAAGGCCTTTAAAATAATGACCGTAGCGAGAAAATCACAATATCACAATATTAAGCCAACACATACCATACCAATACAATATATATACAAATACGACAGTCGCAAGCGTTATATGCACGAAATGTGTAGTCCACCTGCAAGGGAAGGAAAACAGGCAGTGCGATACAATGCTTTAGACTCAGTTCGCCTTCAGAGGCACCTAACTAGATGGAAGTCCGAGCCCTGCGAAGAGTGGAGCCTTGTGCTCAAAAGTACCTGCACACGCTGGTGCCAACGGGCAAAAGGAGAAGCTCTTCGGAGGAAGTCAGGCAGTTCGGTTTAGTGCACAACAGAAGAAGAACAGGTTCCGCGACTCAAGCGCAGCCTCCACAGTGAGCAGAAGCAGAGCGCGAGTACGGACAAAAGGGTGCTGTTTTTACACAGCGGGGAAAAGCAATGGGCTACTGCAGGAGGGTGACCAGATCCTAGCTATACTACTCACCGGTCCCCGATGCAAGCAGACCCAGGCTTCTCCACGTTAGTTTCAGCAGCTGGCAGGTTCAGAAGAGCCGGGAATGCCTCGTCGTCGTGTAGAAAAAAAAGACGTCCCAATCGACGAAACCTGCACAGTTTTGTCACCACAGCAGGGCAACGGAGCGGCCGTGTGTATCTGAGCCAAATGTACACTACTCACTTCAGACTTGGGAACGCCAAGTGTACTAAGCGTGTGAGAGTGACAAGGACTCGAAATACAACACAACCTGGCGGCGGTTACAGAGCAAGACTCCCTTGTAAGCTGGTCAGTCAACTGGATGGCCCAGAGACGCTTCCGAAGGCTTACTGGCAGGAGATGATGAAGTCGCCGAGAATAGCTGTTCCTGCTATTCCAAAGGTCGAAGCACCAGTACAGGCCTTCTGGTTCGATCAAAGGAGGAAAGGGTTTCACAGGACGACAGCAGTGCAAAGGAGGAGTCCTTCAGCGGGTCACCAGCGATTCCTCGGTCCAGCCTCTTGGTTGCAGGATACTTGGCTCCTGTATTCCTTTGTTCGTGAGAACTCAGGAGATCGACATGGTAGTGGTGTTTCCAGCTCCCTCTTATCCATGGTTCCCTTCGCGCCAAAACGGAGGGGAGCCAATGGGAGATCCGCTCATCAACACACACACCATTCGTGGACCAATCACGGACCACGGTAGTCCCAGGCATTCACACTACCCTAGACTCTCTGGCACCCAGGATGTGTATTGGGACCAGACATCCCAGCCCACACCCTGGAGGCACACAAAAGACATGTAGAAGCCCGCGAAAGCATCCGTGTTTCGCGGGAAAGTACATGCCCAAATAAGGAAGGCCCCGGGTCGCTCGACCTGGGGAAGGTGAAGGGAGCAAGACGGTCAGTGGACAGGACAAAGGAGCCTCGTGGTCTGGCCATTTTGGGAGCCAGGCCACCATTTTGGGTTCAGCGCGAAAAACGCGCTCAGAACGCCAAAAGGAGCTCAAAATACACAAAACGATCGCTGCCACCATTCCAATCCCTGAATGACTTGCACCGATCAAATACAATCCTAAACGAGTATCTAGGGCCTCTAGAAGGCTAGAGACCCAAGAGAGCTGTAACTTAGCTTACAGTGCCCTCTTGTGTCATGTTGCACTAAAGCCGCAACATGATAAAAGAAACTACGGGAAACAGCGTTCCCTCGTACTGACTGTCTTAAGGGCATGTCAGTTTCCCCATAAGAAAAGGAGCGAAAGCCCAGAGGAGTGCGGCAGAAGGCTGCACTTTTCTGGCAAAGTCAAGAACAAGGTGAAAAACAACAGCAAAAAGTTTAGGGGTTGCCACATGGAAGGAAAATTACCTACAATTACGAAATCTTTCCTAACACTCGCCCCTCCCAGACTATGGACAGGGGGAACTAATCCACCCCTGGATGAGTCTCTTGTTCAGGTCGGTTAAACATTCTGGACAACCCATCAGCATTGCTATGTTGGACACCTGGCCTATGCTCAATAGTGAAGTCAAAGCCTTGTAGACTTATGGACCACCTAAGCAACTTTGGATTCTCCCCCTTCATGTTCATTAGCCACTTTAACGGCTTATGGTCAGTTTGCACAGTGAAGTGGGTCCCATAGAGGTAGGGCCTCAGCTTCCTTAGGGCCCACAAAACAGAGAAACATTCTTTCTCTACCGTGGACCATCTGAGCTCTCTGTCCTTAAGCTGGCGACTAATAAAACCGATAGGGTGTTCCTTACCCTTCTCATCTACTTGTGATAGTACAGCTCCTATCCCAGTGTCAGAGGCGTCCGTCTGCACGATAAAAGGTCTTTGATAATCAGGGGCCCTGAGGACAGGGGCCTGGCACAAGGAGTCTTTTAAGCCATTGAAGGCCTTCTCACACTCGTCGGTCCAAGTTACCTTCTTGGGTTTCTTCGGAGTTGTGAGGGCAGTCAGAGGGGCAGCTATGGTGCCATAGTCTGCCACAAAATTGCGGTAATACCCCGTGAGTCCTAAGAAGGCTCTCACTTGGGTTTGCGTAGTGGGGGTAGGCCAGTCTTGTACTGTTTGTACTTTACTGGGAAGAGGCTGTATCCTCCCTCCACCTACTTCATGTCCAAGGTAAACCACTGAGCCTTGTCCAATCTGGCATTTACTAGCCTTTATGGTCAAGTGGGCTTTCTGAAGAGCCTGGAGCACAATCCCGAGGTGTTTCACATGGTCTTCCCAGGTGGCACTGAAAACTGCTATATCGTCCAGATATGCAAGACAGAATTCGTCCAACCCATTCAACACATGATTCACAAGCCTCTGGAAAGTGGCAGGTGCATTCTTCAACCCGAACTGCATTACCCGGAATTGGTAAAGGCCGTCTGGAGTAGAAAATGCTGTCTTCTCCTTGGCATGCTCTGCTAAAGCTATTTGCCAATAGCCAGTAGTGAGGTCAAACGTGCTGAGGTACTTGGAGGCACCCAAAGTATCCACCAGCTCATCTGTTCGAGGCAAGGGGTGTGCATATGTCTTGGTGACAGCATTCAGAGCCCTGTAATCCACGCAGAACCTCAATTCAGAAGTGCCTGCCTTTGGAACCAAAACCACTGGGCTGGACCAAGGACTACTAGAGGGTTCAATCACCCCAAGGTCTAACATCTTGTTGACCTCGGTCTTAATATAAGACCCTACTTTGTCTGACATCCTGTATCCCCTACTTTTGGTAGGTACACTGTCTCCTGTGTCAATGTTATGTTTGCACCAAGGTGTCAAACCAGGCGACTGTGAAAACAGGGGGGAAAACTGCCTAAGCAAACTTTTCACCTCAGCCTGCTGATCAGAAGTCAGGTGAGGGGCCACTCGGACACCCTCAAAGGAGCTATCTGAAGGACCGCTCTGGAACAGGTCGGGGAGAGGTTCAGACTCCTCTTCCTCAACATCTGAAGCCAGTAGCAGTGCTGCGATTTTGACTCTTGGGACGAAAGCCTTCAGCCTATTCACGTGAAACACTTTTGGAGCCTGTCCAGGCCTTCCAAGGTCCACTAAATAGTTAACCTCACTCAGGGGCTCCACCACTGTGTAAGGGCCTGGCCATTTGTCCTGTAAAGCTCGAGGCCTTATGGGATTCATGATCAGGACTTGCTGACCAGGTGTAAAGTTGATGAGGGAAGCTTTCTGGTCGTACCAATGTTTCACCAGCGCTTGTCCTGCCTTCAATTTATCACTAGCCAAGCCCATCAGAAGTACCATCCGTTTTCTGAGCCCTAGCACATAATCAACTACGTTGGTAGTAACAGGGGGAGTGGGCATCTCCCATCCCTCTTTGACGATGGCTAAGGGTCCCCGTACGGGATGACCGAACAGAAGTTCGAAGGGGCTGAAGCCAACACCCTCCTGTGGTACCTCTCGGTAGGCAAACAGTAAGCATGGTAAAAGAAGATCCCATTTTCTTCTCTGAGGTTCCTCCAGAGCCCCAATCATGCTCTTTAACGTTCTGTTGAAACGTTCCACCAGACCATTGGTCTGGGGGTGGTATGCAGAAGAGAACTTGTAGGTGACCCCACATTCTTTCCACATAGCCTGCATATACTTCGACATAAAGTTGCTGCCACGATCTGACACAACTTCTTTAGGGAAGCCAACCCTAGTAAATATGCCAAGTAAAGCTTTTGCAACTGACTTGGCAGTTACAGTTTTCAATGGGATGGCCTCAGGATATCTGGTTGCATGGTCGACCAGCACCAGGATAAACCTATTGCCTGAGGATGTTTGCGGGTCAAGGGGACCAACGATGTCGATCCCTACCATTTCAAATGGTACCCCTACAACTGGGAGCGGTACCAACGGAGCTTGGATTGTCGCGCCAACCTTACCAGACAACTGGCAGGAGGTACAACTCCTGCAGTGACTTTCTACTTGCACCCCCATCTTGGGCCAGTAGAAGTGCATGGATAACCTTTGCTTGGTCCTCTTCATACCAAGGTGACCAGCAAGGGGAACTTCATGCGCCAACTGCAGGAGGAAGGGCCTAACAGCAAGGGGAACCACCAACCTCCTATGGTCTCCTTCTGTAGACTCTGTGGGCTCACTATACAGGAGTCCACCTTCCCAATAAATCCTATGCGTCCCAGGAGGTTCACCCTCAAGCTGGGAGCAGGCCTGTCTCCTTAGGCCTTCCAGAGATGGGCACTCACGTTGGCCTTTACTGAATTCGTCCCTATCAGGACCTCCTTCAACTAACAAGTCTTTTAGTTCAGGATGATCGTTGGGGTCGAATACTTCAGGCATCGCCACCTCCTCGTCAGGCCCGGGCGATTGACCAACTTCCTCCACCGCAGTGGTAGGCGAGCTCGGGGGAATATTCTCTTTCCCTCGTCTTGACTTGTCGACTCCTTTCGCCTTGGGTTTCCCCTTCGGCTGGGGCAGCGTATTGGACTTGGCCAATGCTGCCCGTGCTTGAGAACATGTGTAGGGTCTTTCGGCAGTGTCTCCTACAAGCCCTAAAGCTCTGAGATCATTACCTAACAAGACCTTTCCCGGGACGTTTCTCTGAATGCTCACTGGAATCCTGACTGCTGTACCATTTAAAGTAAGATTTACAGGTATTACGGGAAACATACGGAGGGGGCCGTCAGCCAACTTAGTGGGCATCAGAGTAGCTCTGGCAACTTCCTCTGAGTCTACCAAGGTAGAATCCACTACAGTGCGACTGCACCCACTATCCCTAAGAGCTGGAGTATCTACTCCATTGATCAGCACACTGTCTTTAAAGTAGTGCTTGGTATTATCCGGAATCCTAGCATAAGCCTCTGCGACTTTAGGCTCCCAGGAACCCAGGGACACTAAAACTACCTCAGCCTCTATCCCGCTGAGAAATGAGTCTGAGGAGAAGGATGCTCCTGTAATCTCTTCTTCCTCGTATGAGGAGAAGGCCAGATTAGCGGAGTGGACCCCCAAAGGTCTAACCTTACAACGGGGATCCCCCTTCACATGGTCAGTTGCTCCACAAGCAAAACACGATCCATTGGGTCTGTTTACATAGGGAGGCTTATTGTAGCCAGAGTTCTGTTTCGGAGGCGGACCTCCACTACCCTGCGAGTTCTCTTGTGTCTTACCCTTATTTTTCTTTTTATGGCCCTTATGAGAAGAAGATTTAGCAGATTCTCCACCCTCCATATCTTTGGACTTTTTCCCTTCCTCCTGCTTACCAGGATGAGTTTTGTCCTTATGGGACACTCGATGTGACACCCATAAGTCTGCTGCAATGGCCAGCTTCTTAGGATCTATCTCCTTCGAAACGGCCAAATGCTGCTTAAGCTCCGGGGAAGAAGAAGCAAAAATGTGTTCCAGCATGACAAGATTTATCATGCCTTCGAAGGTAGAAACCTTATAACCTTCGACCCAGCCAGTTAAGTTTTTCAAGGATTCAGTGACATAAGATACCCAAGTACCACCTTCCTTTTTCTTATACTCTCTGAAACGTTTCAAATATTGGGCCGGAGTCTTCCCAAACTTTAAAATGAGAGTTTGCTTTAACATTGCGAAATCAGCTCGCTCAGCCTTCGACATTTCCATAATGGCACTACAGCCAGAATGGGGCAGTCTGCTGAGTAACCAGGCAATCTTATCAGCATTGTCAACTTGTTGAACTTCGCATGCATACTCAAACGCATTCAGCCAGTCCATAATGTCATTCCTTTCCTCATACACACTGAGCAGATCTTTCGGAAACCGTGGATGAGAGGAAGCCCCAGACCCATGTCCAGGACCCTTGGACCCATTTGCAACCTGAAGCTTGGCCAGTTCCAACTGGTGATCCCTGTCTTTTTGTTTTTCTGCCTGTTCGATTTTTAGTTTGGCTATGCTGAATTCAAGCTCCTGCTGCCTAAACCGCAGCTCTTGCTTCTTGAATTCAAGCATAGCCTCCCCATCAGCACTGGCAGAGGAAACATTAGACATCACATCCTCCCTGTCCTCGTGGTCGCGATGGATCAGTGCAGCGGCAGAACCGTCGGCTCTACCAGTGAGAGCAGCCCCACCACCTTCTGCACTGTCCTCAGAAGTTATAGCGTCAAGCTGCGCTTCTTGCCACGCCACGATCCTTTGGATCATTTCCAATTTAGTGCCTTGAGAGGAAACACCTCTCTCCGCACACATCTTCTTCAATGTTTCTGATTTGGAAGCATTTAAAGTTAACAAGGTATTTGTTTCCATACTGTTAGATAGGACTATGGCCTTTTTAAAGTTATACTACAACAATTCACTACGTGTCCTGGTTGGAATACCCTAAAATGCCTTAGTTCGTGCGCAACACTGGATACCTTCAGTCGTATCCCACCGCTGTACACCAATTTGTTAAGACGGATTTCTGAACTCTGTCCTGATGGCGCAGAAGTTCAGAAGGCCAACCTAATTACTTGGAACAGGGTAACCTCTGGACGAGCCAGACCAATCAAGGTAGCGATCGCGGCGGTAAAGACTAGGTCTCAAGAGGGGTGAGGGTGACTGAAAGCCCGCAATGAGCACACAAAGCAAGAGCGCTTACAAACTACTCCAAACAGTTGTTATATCAAAAATATATACACATTTATTTTAAGGCCTTTAAAATAATGACCGTAGCGAGAAAATCACAATATCACAATATTAAGCCAACACATACCATACCAATACAATATATATACAAATACGACAGTCGCAAGCGTTATATGCACGAAATGTGTAGTCCACCTGCAAGGGAAGGAAAACAGGCAGTGCGATACAATGCTTTAGACTCAGTTCGCCTTCAGAGGCACCTAACTAGATGGAAGTCCGAGCCCTGCGAAGAGTGGAGCCTTGTGCTCAAAAGTACCTGCACACGCTGGTGCCAACGGGCAAAAGGAGAAGCTCTTCGGAGGAAGTCAGGCAGTTCGGTTTAGTGCACAACAGAAGAAGAACAGGTTCCGCGACTCAAGCGCAGCCTCCACAGTGAGCAGAAGCAGAGCGCGAGTACGGACAAAAGGGTGCTGTTTTTACACAGCGGGGAAAAGCAATGGGCTACTGCAGGAGGGCGACCAGATCCTAGCTATACTACTCACCGGTCCCCGATGCAAGCAGACCCAGGCTTCTCCACGTTAGTTTCAGCAGCTGGCAGGTTCAGAAGAGCCGGGAATGCCTCGTCGTCGTGTAGAAAAAAAAGACGTCCCAATCGAAGAAACCTGCACAGTTTTGTCACCACAGCAGGGCAACGGAGCGGCCGTGTGTATCTGAGCCAAATGTACACTACTCACTTCAGACTTGGGAACGCCAAGTGTACTAAGCGTGTGAGAGTGACAAGGACTCGAAATACAACACAACCTGGCGGCGGTTACAGAGCAAGACTCCCTTGTAAGCTGGTCAGTCAACTGGATGGCCCAGAGACGCTTCCGAAGGCTTACTGGCAGGAGATGATGAAGTCGCCGAGAATAGCTGTTCCTGCTATTCCAAAGGTCGAAGCACCAGTACAGGCCTTCTGGTTCGATCAAAGGAGGAAAGGGTTTCACAGGACGACATCAGTGCAAAGGAGGAGTCCTTCATCGGGTCACCAGCGATTCCTCGGTCCAGCCTCTTGGTTGCAGGATACTTGGCTCCTGTATTCCTTCGTTCGTGAGAACTCAGGAGATCGACATGGTAGTGGTGTTTCCAGCCCCCTCTTATCCATGGTTCCCTTCGCGCCAAAACGGAGGGGAGCCAATGGGAGATCCGCTCATCAACACACACACCATTCGTGGACCAATCACGGACCACGGTGGTCCCAGGCATTCACACTACCCTAGACTCTCTGGCACCCAGGATGTGTATTGGGACCAGACATCCCAGCCCACACCCTGGAGGCACACAAAAGACATGTAGAAGCCAGCGAAAGCATCCGTGTTTCACGGGAAAGTACATGCCCAAATAAGGAAGGCCCCGGGTCGCTCGACCTGGGGAAGGTGAAGGGAGCAAGACGGTCAGTGGACAGGACAAAGGAGCCTCGTGGTCTGGCCATTTTGGGAGCCAGGCCACCATTTTGGGTTCAGCGCGAAAAACACGCTCAGAACGCCAAAAGGAGCTCAAAATACACAAAACGATCGCTGCCACCATTCCAATCCCTGAATGACTTGCACCGATCAAATACAATCCTAAACGAGTATCTAGGGCCTGTAGAAGGTTAGAGACCCAAGAGAGCTGTAACTTAGCTTACAGTGCCCTCTTGTGTCATGTTGCACTAAAGCCGCAACATGATAAAAGAAACTACGGGAAACAGCGTTCCCCGGTACTGACTGTCTTAAGGGCATGTCAGTTTCCCCATAAGAAAAGGAGCGAAAGCCCAGAGGAGTGCGGCAGAAGGCTGCACTTCTCTGGCAAAGTCAAGAACAAGGTGAAAAACAACAGCAAAAAGTTTAGGGGTTGCCACATGGAAGGAAAATTACCTACAATTACGAAATCTTTCCTAACATTCTACCAAACCTGAGACCCTTCCTATAGCATGAGATGTGATATCCGACTCCTTCCCATTCCAATCCTCAGACACTTCCTATAGCATGAGATGTGATATCTCAATGCTTCTAATACCAAACCTGAGACCCTTCCTATGGCATGAGATTTGATATCAAACTCCTTCCCAATCCAATCCTGAGACCCTTCCTATAGCATGAGATATGATATCCAACTCCTTCCCATTCCAATCCTGAAACCCTTCCTATACCATGAGATGTGATATCTTAATGCTTCTAATACCAAACGTGAGACCCGTCCTATAACATGAGATGTGATATCCAAATCCTTCCCCTTCCAAACCTGAGACCCTTCCTTTAGCATGAGATGTGATATCCAGCTCCTTCTCATTCCAATCCTGAGACCCTTCCGATAGCATGAGATGTGATATCTCAATGCTTCTAATATCAAAACTGAGACCCTCCCCATAGCATGAGATGTGATATCTAAGTCCTTCCCATTCCAATCCTGAGACCCTTCGGATAGCAGAGATGTGATATCTCAATGCTTATACCAAACCTGAGACCCTTCCTATGGCATGAGATGTGATATCCAACTCCTTCCCATTCCAATCCTGAGACCCTTCCTATAGCATGAGATGTGATATCTCAATGCTTCTACCAAACCTGAGACCCTTACTATAGCATGAGATGTGATATCTCAATGCTTCTAATACCAAACCTGAGATCCTTCCTATAACATGAGATGTGATATCCAAATCCTTCCCCTTCCAAACCTGAGACCCTCCCTTTAGCATGAGATGTGATATCCAACTCCTTCCCATTCCAATCCTGAGACCCTTCTGAAAGCATGAGATGTGATATCTCAATGCTTCTAATACCAAACCTGAGATCCTTCCGATAGCATGAGATGTGATATCTCAATGCTTCTAATACCAAACCTGAGATACTTCCTATAACATGAGATGTGATATCCAAATCCTTCCCCTTCCAAACCAGAGACCCTCCCTTTAGCGTGAGATGTGATATCCAACTCCTTCCCATTCCAATCCTTAGACCCTTCTGATAGCATGAGATGTGATGTCTCAATGCCTCTAATACCAAACCTGAGATCCTACATCTAACATGAAATGTGATATCCAACTCCTTCCCCTTCCAAACCTGAGAGCCTTCCTATAACATGAGATGTGATATCGAAGTCCTTCCCATTCCAATCCTGAGACCCTTCTATAACATGAGATGTGATATCCAACTCCTTCCCATTCCAATCCGGAGACCCTTCCTTTAGCATGAGATGTGATATCCAACTCCTTCCCATTCCAATCCTGAGACCCTTCCTATGGCATGAGTTGTGATATCTCAATGCTTCTAATACCAAACCTGGGACCCGTCCTATAACATGAGATGTGATATCCAAATCCTTCCCCTTCCAAACGTGAGACCCTTCCTTTAGCATGAGATGTGATATCCAAATCCTTCCCATTCCAATCCTGAAACACTTCCTATAGCATGAGATGTGATATCTCAATGTTTCTAATAAAAAACCTGAGACCCTTCCTATAGTAAGAGATGTGATATCCACATCCTTCCCATTCAAATCCTGAGACCCTTCCTATAACATGAGATGTGATATCCAACTCCTTCCCATTCCAACCTGAGACCCTTCCTATAGCATGAGAAGGGATATCCAACTCCTTCCCATTGCAATCCTGAGATCCTTCCTATAACATGAGATGTGATATCCAATTATTTCCCATTCCAAACCTGAGACCCTTCCTATTGGATGAGATGTGATATCCAACTCCTTCCCATTCCAATCCTGAGACCCTTCCTATACCATGAGATGTGAACCGCAATGTTTCAAATACCAAACCTGGGACCCGTTCTATAACATGAGATATGATATCCAAATCCTTCCCCTTCCAAACCTGAGACTTTCCTTTAGCATGAGATGTGATATCCAAATCCTTCCCATTCCAATCCTGAGACCCTACCTATAACATGAGATGTGATATCCAACTCCTTCCCATTCCAACCTGAGACCCTTCCTATGGCATGAGATGTGATATCCAAATCCTTCCCATTCCAATCCTGAGACTCTTCCTATAGCATGAGATGTGATATCTCAATGCTTCTAATTCCAAACCTGGGACCCGTCCTATAACATGAGATATGATATTCAAATCCTTCCCCTTCCAAACCTTAGACCCTTCCTTTAGCATGAGATGTGATATCCAAATCCTTCCAATTCCAATCCTGAAATCCTTCCTATAGCATGAGATGTGATATCTCAATGTTTCTAATAAAAAACTGAAACCCTTCCTATAGCAAGAGATGTGATATCCAAATCCTTCCCATTCCAATCCTGAGACCCTTCCTATAACATGAGATGTGATATCCAACTCCTTCCCATTCCAATCCTGAGATAGCTTGAGATGTGCTATCCAACTCCTTCCCATTCCAATCCTGAGACCCTTCCTATACCATGAGATGTGATATCTCAATGCTTCTAATACCAAACCTGAGACCGTCCTAAAACATATGTGAGATCCAAATCCTTCCCCTTCCAAACCTGAGACCTTTCCTTTAGCATGAGATGTGATATCCAACTCCTTCCCATTCCAATCCTGAGACCTTTCCTATAGCATGATATGTGATATCTCAATGCTTCTAATACCAAACCTGAGATCCTTCCTATAACATGAGATGTGATATCCAAATCCTTCCCCTTCCAAACCTGAGACCCTCCCTTTAGCATGAGATTTGATATCCAACTCCTTCCCATTCCAATCCTGAAACCCTTCTGATAGCATGAGATGTGATGTCTCAATGCTTCTAATACCAAACCTGAGATCCTTCCGATAGCATGAGATGTGATATCTCAATGCTTCTAATACCAAACCTGAGATCCTTCCTATAACATGAGATGTGATATCCAAATCCTTCCCATTCCAATCCTGAGACCCTTCTGATAGCATGAGATGTGATGTCTCAATGCCTCTAATAACAAACCTGAGATCCTACCTCTAACATGAAATGTGATATCCAACTCGTTCCCCTTCCAAACCTGAGAGCCGTCCTATAGCATGAGATGTGATATCCAACTCCTTCCCATTCCAATCCTGAGACTCTTCCTATAGCATGAGATGTGAGATCTCAATGCTTCTACCAAACCTGAGACCCTTCCTATAGCATGAGATGTGATATCCGACTCCTTCCCATTCCAATCCTCAGACACTTCCTATAGCATGAGATGTGATATCTCAATGCTTCTAATACCAAACCTGAGACCCTTCCTATGGCATGAGATTTGATATCAAACTCCTTCACAATCCAATCCTGAGACCCTTCCTATAGCATGAGATATGATATCCAACTCCTTCCCATTCCAATCCTGAAACCATTCCTATACCATGAGATGTGATATCTTAATGCTTCTAATACCAAACCTGAGACCCTTCCTATGGCATGAGATTTGATATCAAACTCCTTCACAATCCAATCCTGAGACCCTTCCTATAGCATGAGATGTGATATCCAAATCCTTCCCCTTCCAAACCTGAGACCCTTCCTTTAGCATGAGATGTGATATCCAGCTCCTTCTCATTCCAATCTTGAGACCCTTCCGATAGCATGAGATGTGATATCTCAATGCTTCTAATATCAAAACTGAGACCCTCCCTATAGCATGAGATGTGATATCTAAGTCCTTCCCATTCCAATCCTGAGACCCTTCGGATAGCAGAGATGTGATATCTCAATGCTTATACCAAACCTGAGACCCTTCCGGTGTCCAGTCAACTCGTCGAAAAAAAACTGGTGGACTGCAATTTGGTCGACGCAATTTGGTCGAAAACCAAATGGTCGAATTTTTTTTTTTATTTATATATTTATTTTTCGGGTTTTCGTTTAGTTAAAAAAGGGGTTTTTAGAGAAAAAAAGGGGGTTGGGGGGAGACCCCCCAAAAAAAAAAAAAAAAAGGGTTAAAATAAAAAAAATTAAAATTCGACCATTTGGTTTTCGACCAAATTGGTTCGACCATTTGTCTGGTCGACCAATTTTTTTCGACCAAATGTCTGGCAACCGACCCTTCCTATGGCATGAGATGTGATATCCAACTCCTTCCCATTCCAATCCTGAGACCCTTCCTATAGCATGAGATGTGATATCTCAATGCTTCTACCAAACCTGAGACCCTTCCTTTAGCATGAGATGTGATATCCAACTCCTTCCCATTCCAATCCTGAGACCCTTACTATAGCATGAGATGTGATATCTCAATGCTTCTAATACAAAACCTGAGATCCTTCCTATAACATGAGATGTGATATCCAAATCCTTCCCCTTCCAAACCTGAGACCCTCCCTTTAGCATGAGATGTGATAGCCAACTCCTTCCCATTCCAATCCTGAGACCCTTCTGATAGCATGAGATGTGATATCTCAATGCTTCTAATACCAAACCTGAGATCCTTCCGATAGCATGAGATGTGAAATCTCAATGCTTCTAATACCAAACCTGAGATCCTTCCTATAACATGAGATGTGGTATCCAAATCCTTCCCCTTCCAAACCAGAGACCCTCCCTTTAGTGTGAGATGTGATATCCAACTCCTTCCCATTCCAATCCTTAGACCCTTCTGATAGCATGAGATGTGATGTCTCAATGCCTCTAATACCAAACCTGAGATCCTACATCTAACATGAAATGTGATATCCTACTCCTTCCCTTTCCAAACGTGAGACCCTCCCTATAGCATGAGATGTGATGTCTCAATGCTTCTAATAGCAAACCTGAGATCCTTCCTATGGCATGAGATGTGATATCCAACTCCTTCCCATTCCAACCTGAGACCCTTCCTATAGCATGAGATGTGATGTCTCAATGCTTCTAATACCAAACCTGAGATCCTTCCTATGGCATGAGATGTGATATCCAACTCCTTCCCATTCCAACCTGAGACCCTTCTGATAGCATGAGATGTGATATCTCAATTCTTCTAATACCAAACCTGAGATCCTTCCTATAACACGAGATGTGATATCCAAATACTTCCCCTTCCAAACCTGAGACCCTTCCTTTGGCATGAGATGTGATATCCAACTCCTTCCCATTCCAATCCTGAGAGCCTTCTGATAGCATGAGATGTGATATCTCAATGCCTCTAATACCAAACCTGAGATCCTACCTCTAACATGAAATGTGATATCCTACTCCTTCCCTTTCCAAACGTGAGACCCTCCCTATAACATGAGATGTGATATCCAACTCCTTCCCATTCCAATCCTGAGACCCTTCCTATAGCATGAGATGTGATATCTCAATGCTTATACCAAACCTGAGACCCTTCCTATAGCATGAGATGTGATATCCAACTCCTTCCCATTCCAATCCTGAGACCCTTCCTATAACATGAGATGTGATGTCTCAATGCTTCTAATACCAAACCTGAGATCCTTCCTATGGCATGTGATGTCATATAAAACTCCTTCCCATTCCAATCCTGAAACCCTTCCTATAGCATGAGATGTGATATCCAACTCCTTCCCATTCCAATCCTGAGACCCTTCCTATAGCATGAGATTTGATATCTCAATGCTTCTACCAAACCTGAGACCCTTCCTTTAGCATGAGATGTGATATCCAACTCCTTCCCATTCCAATCCTGAGACCCTTACTATAGCATGAGATGTGATATCTCAATGCTTCTAATACCAAACCTGAGATCCTTCCTATAACATGAGATGTGATATCCAAATCCTTCCCCTTCCAAACCTGAGACCCTCCCTTTAGCATGAGATGTGATAGCCAACTCCTTCCCATTCCAATCCTGAGACCCTTCTGATAGCATGAGATGTGATATCTCAATGCTTCTAATACCAAACCTGAGATCCTTCCGATAGCATGAGATGTGATATCTCAATGCTTCTAATACCAAACCTGAGATCCTTCCTATAACATGAGATGTGATATCCAAATCCTTCCCCTTCCAAACCAGAGACCCTCCCTTTAGTGTGAGATGTGATATCCAACTCCTTCCCATTCCAATCCTTAGACCCTTCTGATAGCATGAGATGTGATGTCTCAATGCCTCTAATACCAAACCTGAGATCCTACATCTAACATGAAATGTGATATCCTACTCCTTCTCTTTCCAAACGTGAGACCCTCCCTATAGCATGAGATGTGATGTCTCAATGCTTCTAATACCAAACCTGAGATCCTTCCTATGGCATGAGATGTGATATCCAACTCCTTCCCATTCCAACCTGAGACCCTTCCTATAGCATGAGATGGGATATCCAACTCCTTCCCATTCCAATCCTGAGACCCTTCTGATAGCATGAGATGTGATGTCTCAATGCTTCTAATACCAAACCTGAGATCCTTCCGATAACATGAGATGTGATATCTCAATTCTTCTAATACCAAACCTGAGATCCTTCCTATAACACGAGATGTGATATCCAAATACTTCCCCTTCCAAACCTGAGACCCTCCCTTTGGCATGAGATGTGATATCCAACTCCTTCCCATTCCAATCCTGAGAGCCTTCTGATAGCATGAGATGTGATATCTCAATGCCTCTAATACCAAACCTGAGATCCTACCTCTAACATGAAATGTGATATCCTACTCCTTCCCTTTCCAAACGTGAGACCCTCCCTATAGCATGAGATGTGATATCCAACTCCTTCCCATTCCAATCCTGAGACCCTTCCTATAGCATGAGATGTGATATCTCAATGCTTATACCAAACCTGAGACCCTTCCTATAGCATGAGATGTGATATCCAACTCCTTCCCATTCCAATCCTGAGACCCTTCCTATAACATGAGATGTGATGTCTCAATGCTTCTAATACCAAACCTGAGATCCTTCCTATGGCATGTGATGTCATATAAAACTCCTTCCCATTCCAATCCTGAGACCCTTCCTATAGCATGAGATGTGATATCCAACTCCTTCCCATTCCAATCCTGAGACGCTTCTGAGAGCATGAGATGTGATATCTCAATGCTTCTAATACCAAACCTGAGATCCTTCCTATAACACGAGATGTGATATCCAAATCCTTCCCCTTCCAAACCCGAGACCCTCCCTTTGGCATGAGATGTGATATCCAACTCCTTCCCATTCCAACCCTGAGACCCTTCTGATAGCATGAGATGTGATATCTCAATGCCTCTAACAAACCTGAGATCCTACCTCTAACATGAAATGTGATATCCAACTCCTTCCCATTCCAATCCTGAGACCCTTCCTATAGCATGAGACGTTATATCTCAATGCTTCTAATACCAAACCTGAGACCCTTCCTATAGCATGATATGGGATATCCAACTCCTTCCCAATCCAATCCTGAGACCCTTCTGATAGCATGAGATGTGATATCTCAATGCTTCTACCAAACCTGAGACCCTTCCTATGGCATGAGATGTGATATCAAACTCCTTCCCATTCGAATCCTGAGACCCTTCCCATACCATGAGATGTGATATCTCAATGTTTCTCATACCAAACTTGAGGCCCTTCCTATAGCAAGAGATGTGGTATACAAATCCTTACCATTCCAAACCTGAAACCCTTCCTATAGCATGAGATGTGATATCCGACTCCTTCCCAATCCAATCCTGAGACCCTTCTTATAGCATGAGATGAAATATGACAATGCTTGTAATACCAAATCTGAGTCCCTTCATATAGCATGAGATGTGATTTCCAACTCCTTCCCATTCCAATCTGAGACCATGCCTATAGCATGAGATGTGATATCTCAATGCTTCTAATACCAAACCTGAGATCCTTGCTATGACATGAGATGTGATATCCAATTCCTTCCCATTCCAAACCTGAAACCCTTCCTACAGCATGCGATGTGATATCTCAATGCTTCTAATAATAAACCTGAGACCCGTCCTATAACATGAGATGGGATATCCAACTCCTTCCCGTTCCAAACCTGAGACCCTTCCTATAGTATGAGATGTGATATCCAACTCCTTCCCATCCCAATCCTGAGACACTTCCGATAGCAGAGATGTTATATCTCAATGCTTATACCAAACCTGAGACCCTTCCTATGGCATGAGATGTGATATCCAACTCCTTCCCATTCCAATCCTGAGACCCTTCCTATAGCATGAGATGCGATATCTCAATGCTTCTAATACCAAACCTGGACCCTTCCTATAGCATGAAATGTGATATCAAACTCCGTCCCATTCCAATCCTGCGTCCCTTCCTATAGCATGAGATTTGATATCTCAATGTTTCTACTACCAAACCTGAGACCCTTCCTATAACATGAGACGTGATATCCAACTCCTTCCCATTCCAATCCTGAGACTCTTCCTATAGCATGAGATGTGAAATCTCAATGCTTCTACCAAACCTGAGACCCTTCTATAGCATGAGATGTGATATCCGACTCCTTCCCATTCCAATCCTCAGACACTTCCTATAGCATGAGATGTGATATCTCAATGCTTCTAATACCAAACCTGAGACCCTTCCTATGGCATGAGATTTGATATCAAACTCCTTCCCATTCCAATCCTGAAACCCTTCCTACACCATGAGATGTGATATCTTAATGCTTCTAATACCAAACCTGAGACCCGTCCTATAACATGAGATGTGATTTCCAAATCCTTCCCCTTCCAAACCTGAGACCCTTCCTTTAGCATGAGATGTGATATCCAGCTCCTTCTCATTCCAATCCTGAGACCCTTCCGATAGCATGAGATGTGATATCTCAATGCTTCTAATAACAAAACTGAGACCCTCCCTATAGCATGAGATGTGATATCTAAGTCCTTCCCATTCCAATCCTGAGACCCTTCGGATAGCAGAGATGTGATATCTCAATGCTTATACCAAACCTGAGACCCTTCCTATGGCATGAGATGTGATATCCAACTCCTTCCCATTCCAATCCTGAGACCCCTCCTATAGCATGAGATGGGATATCTCAATGCTTCTACCAAACCTGACACCCTTCCTTTAGCATGAGATGTGATATCCAACTCCTTCCCATTCCAATCCTGAGACCCTTACTATAGCATGAGATGTGATATCTCAATGCTTCTAATACCAAACCTGAGATCCTTCCTATAACATGAGATGTGATATCCAAATCCTTCCCCTTCCAAACCTGAGACCCTCCCTTTAGCATGAGATGTGATATCCAACTCCTTCCCATTCCAATCCTGAGACCCTTCTGATAGCATGAGATGTGATGTCTCAATGCTTCTAATACCAAACCTGAGATCCTTCCGATAGCATGAGATGTGATATCTCAATGCTTCTAATACCAAACCTGAGATCCTTCCTATAACATGAGATGTGATATCCAAATCCTTCCCCTTCCAATCCTGAGACCCTCCCTTTAGCGTGAGATGTGATATCCAACTCCTTCCCATTCCAATCCTGAGACCCTTCTGATAGCATGAGATGTGATGTCTCAATGCCTCTAATACCAAACCTGAGATCCTACCTCTAACATGAAATGTGATATCCAACTCCTTCCCCTTCCAAACCTGAGAGCCGTCCTATAGCATGAGATGTGATATCAAACTCCTTCCCATTCCAATCCTGAGACTCTTCCTATAGCATGAGATGTGATATCTCAATGCTTCTACCAAACCTGAGACCCTTCCTATAGCATGAGATGTGATATCCGACTCCTTCCCATTCCAATCCTCAGACACTTCCTATAGCATGAGATGTGATATCTCAATGCTTCTAATACCAAACCTGAGACCCTTCCTATAACATGAGATTTGATATCAAACTCCTTCCCAATCCAATCCTGAGACCCTTCCTTTAGCGTGAGATGTGATATCCAACTCCTTCCCATTCCAATCCTTTGACCCTTCTGATAGCATGAGATGTGATGTCTCAATGCCTCTAATACCAAACCTGAGATCCTACATCTAACATGAAATGTGATATCCAACTCCTTCCCCTTCCAAACCTGAGAGCCTTCCTATAACATGAGATGTGATATCGAAGTCCTTCCCATTCCAATCCTGAGACCCTTCCTATAACATGAGATGTGATATCCAACTCCTTCCCATTCCAACCTGAGACCCTTCCTATAGCATGAGATGGGAGATCCAACTACTTCCAAATCCAATCCTGATACCTGTAAGGATATTTAGCAGACAGCACAGAGTACAGCACTACTGCACAGGTAGCAAACAGCACAGAGTACAGCACTACTGCACAGGTAGCAATTTTTTTTTTTGCAGCACCACCACAAGGGTGCGGTGCATTGCTATATGTGTTACCAGATTAACAAGGAAAGACAGGCCATTCAGTCAAAAACGATTTTAACATATAGGATGCAAATCTATTTTTACAGTTAAAAGCACACGTGCACATTCAAAAATGCACACTATTTTTCACCTGAAATGCCTATGGTGCGAGAGACACATTTGAAAATAACAACTAACATAAATTATAACTAACCTGACTAATGAAACATAATCCACTAATAAAAAAAATGTGTCTCCACTGCAGAATTAGGCCTATTCTGAAAGTGAACTTTTAAACGCACATCCATTTTTTTTTTCTGTTCTCTCTGCTGCCCTGTCCATATAACTACAGGAAGCAAATGGGCTCGAAAGAACAGGAAATCAGTTGGTTACAAAGTATTACTATAAAAATGAGCCATTGTGTAGAGAAGGAGGAGATGGCGTGATTAATTCTGATTGGAGCAGCGTCATAGCAAGTATCATGCTAGAGGGAGTGATGAGGTTTTTGCTGGGGGAGTTTGAGGAAGAAGAAAGGCAGTCAAGATTTGGCAGAGCTGGGAGGAAGACCTTTTCCTGGTTGGAGCATTCCTATCTGCAAAAGCTGAGAATTCCAGGCAATGACCCCGGTTTGAGAAGGAAAGGCGATCCTTTTTACTGGGGTTAATCTTCAAGGGAGCCACACTCAGAAAGAGAACAGCTAAAGAAAACTTCACTGAACAGATAAGGTAATTACATAAGTGTGGGAGCTTAGTGTGTACGAGAATATGGAGTCAGTGTAGGATTCCTGTGCATGCCTTAATCAAATGCTAATGTTGCAATTTGAGTTCTGTTCTCCGCCACTCTCTTTGCAGTGTGTCATAGACAAAGCGGTTACTGTGCTGTTTTAGTTATTTCTGTAAAGAGTGAGATCGTGTTTAAATGCAACTTTTATAATACAGAAAAATATTTGAAAGCAGACGGGTGGTGTGTCTTCTATTTACCAATACAGTGCTGATGAGGAGAGATTTTTAAACAGTGCAATTGTCATTTTGCATGATCAGATTCAGTATGAACAGTTGTGAGTGATTGTAGCATAGCTTGTTGGAGGTACATGAGCCAACGGGAAGAGAGACTCTCTGGACATAATTCCCTACCGTATATAAGGTAGTGGAAATTACCACATATAGCTCTCTGTCGTAAATAAGTCAGTGAGATTGCCCATGGTGGCACACTAACACTAACACTGAAAATGTGGTATTCCTGAAATGTAGGCCTGAGGTCTCTCTAGTGATTACACGAAAAATCTAAGCAAAGATAAGGGATTCTGGACATTGGGGCCACCAATAAAACAAGGGAATAACGCTCACCAAAATACCACCAAATACGCATACCAACCACGCACACCAAATATGCATGTCTGGGTGCTGAAATAATGCATGTCCACTGTATTATTGTTGTACAGGGCCCAATCAGAATACGAGGAGTGATTATTGCTAAGATATTTTTCGGTGGTAATAAAATACCGTCAGGCCCCAAATCTCCACAAAATACCCTACATATTTATGGTGCGTTGCAGGCCGGGAAAGTGATCATAGAGTACCTACTGGGCGTGGCAAGTGTGTCTCACACTGCCATTTGCACATTAAAGGGTACCCATTTTATAATAGCAGTGTGCCACTAAAAACGAATTTCAGAATGTCACAAAGGGAAACCACATTCTCAGATCTAGTGCAATATTTAGAGGCAAAGTTGTTTGCACATGGGAATTGGTCATCGAATAGCACGTTGGAATGGAGTAACCGCATTCAGGGTGAGGTGCAGAAAGAAAAATTAGACAATATTTTTGCAGAAGGCAGCATAATTCAGGTCTGCCTTACAAGATTATTGAATGCAGCCGATAAAAGTGCAGAGAAAGACTGTTTAATACGGCTATGCGGCAAAATATGGTTTATTTTAAACAAGTCCCTGCGAATGCAAGAGAATGATACTCAGCTAATTAACAGGTTAAAGACTGAATTAGAGGGGGCAAGTAAAAATCAGGAAATGTTGAGAGCAGAATTGGATGTATGCCAAAAAGACATGCAATTAAAATGCAGAGACTTTGATACTCAGTTATCCAAAAGCAAGAAACAATTTGAAGATAGTGAGCAAGAATTGGCACACTTAAAAGCCTTAGTGGATCACATTAGGCATGATAAAGATGAGGTTGTTTCAGAAATGCAGATTTTACAAAAAGAACATTGTGAAAAAGAAGGTGATCTCCAGAGTGCAGAACAAGAAATGATTAAAATGATTCAAGAAAGAGACAAGAGAAATAAAGAGTTCAATGAATGCCAAATGCAAATGTGCGACATGCAGGAGGTGATTAATAAAATGAGTGATGAAAATAATTATTTGCAAAATGAAGCAACCAGACTCCTTAAAAAGTGTAAGGACTTAGAACAGCAAATGTGCATTCCCAGGTCCCAGGAGAGGCGGCAGGGTACCACATTCAATGGAGTGGAGGTGAATTCTAGCTCTGCCCAAAGAGCTAGTGCTCCAGTGACTGGGCCGGTGACTGAACTTGGTTGCAGCGCCCTTGGGGGATTTGATACTCCCATTGGGGGCAGCCACCAATCTCATACACCTGAAAACAGGATTGAATCACAAAATAGTGCAATTCCATGCATTGCAACAAGTAGCCCCATAAAAATAATGAAATCCATTAAAGCCCTGATCAAACCATTTAAAAAGGGAGGTGAATGCTGCATTGAGGATCACTTAGAAGCGGTGCATGACATTTTTAAAGCACTCCAGATACCTAAGGAACAGTACAGACAATATTTTCATTTAACTTTAGATGCCCCGACGGCCAGCATCATAAGGGGATTAAATGAACAGCAGAATATGACATGGCTGGAGTTTGAAAAAGAAATTAGGCGTCATTTTTCTCCTTTTCAGTCATTGCAGGAGGCAAAGAAAGTCGCGTACACAATTACTGCTGGACCTAATATATCCCCTCGCCAATTTTTACAAGACCTAAAAAGAGCATTTTCTCGCTTTGATGTATCTTTTGACTCAAATTCCAATGAGTTTAAAACTGCATACTTCTATGGGCTACAGAAAGACATCATATCCCAATTGGTCCGTGAATTTGACCGTGACAAGTCCCTTGAATGGATTGTACATCAAAGCACAAAACTATATGAGGTACTCTATTGTCAGGGTAGAGAAAGTGATAAAATGAAAGATACTAGACCTAAATCTAAAGAACCCTCAGCCACAGTAATGGAAATCAGGTCAGCCAAAATGTCCCTTGTGTCTGCTCAAAGCCAAGGTAAAAATAATGTGACACCTGAACAAAGGGGTAATCAACAAAGATCGCCATTTCCTGTACCAATGTTCCAATCACATGATCCTAGTAATAGAGAGAGCTACATCAGCCCTAGGTATTTAGGGGACAGACCCCGGGTAGGATACCGGCCTGATATGGCAGGTATGAACAATAACCAGAGACAAAATCAAGATCAAAGAAATGATGGTCCCTACCAGTCATTGGGGACACAGGGCAGATTTGATCCCAGCACCATGATATATGGTAATCAGGATAGGCCCCGATATGTGGATCGATTTACTGATAATGGAAATCAACATAGGGGCCAGTACCCACAATCTGAGAGACAGGACATGAGGCAAAACGTGAACTACAGTCCACGCCAGTACAATGATTCCCCACCAGGGGACTATAATCAAAGGATGGGTGCAACCCGCTCCCCTCCACAAATGAATCAAGAGTTCAGAAACCATCCCAACCGACATCAATCACCTGAGAGGTATCAGAATAGATCCAATCAGGGGGAAAACAACCAATATCGACCTAGGCCACAGAAAGAGGATCCTAGAGAGATGGAAAGGTTCCAGTGCCTTGAGGCCCAAGTGAAAATGTTAGCTGAGCAAATAGGAAAGCTCTATACAGCGCAAAAACAACCTTCCAAAGAGGGGGCTGATGGCCATAGCAATGACCGGGGGGCTTCCGAAAAGTGACTAAGTACTCATGATAACTGCAGTGCCAAAATGACAGATTGCTCTGATATAATTTTGCATAACGACTCTGAGATGCCTAATGGATTAAAAATGAAAGTACCAGTAAATGAAATTGTGACAGAAAGTGCAAATACTTCTAAAAAAGAGGTACGGTTTAACTTAGAGCTAAATAAAACAGTAAAGATTTGCACAAATGAAAAAGAAACATTAGGAATTCCAAAAGAACAAAGGAACAGATTTAAGAAAAATGACTCATGCATGGGGAATACCAGTGAACAGGGAGTAAGTGGGGATGCCATAGCTCCTTCCCTGGGCAAGCAAAACAATGACCAAACACAGACAGAAAAAGGAAATACTCACAAGGAGGGTACAAGTCAATCACCTGAAGAATTCTTTGAGCCACATATTTTTGAAGAGGCTGAAAGGGCTGGTATCACACTAAATGATCGCAAATGCACAGAATTAAAAAATGACAAATTGCTGAATGATGTTGTTACACATGTTCAGTTGGAGGATTGTAATGTGGTCTCTGATGTTACCCAGATGGATGGGCGAACAGTGGCCACACTCCAAAAAACCTCTGAACATGGAGAAATGAATAAAATCTCTCGCACAGAAATGGGTAAAAAGGAGGGAAAAATGTCTTTTCATTTACCAATGTGCTTAGCCAAAAGTGAAAAAGACCTGAGAAAGGTGAGCCCTGAAATCAGTAAGAATTCACATTTCTTATGTGTATTAGAGGAAGTTGAGGACAGATATTATGCACCCATCACTGTAGAAGAAAAATGCCACACCTTTGCTATGATTGACACTGGCGCACAGGCCACAATTATGTCCAAGGAGCTGGTAAAGAGTATCAATGAAGGGAGACCTCCACAGAGTCAGATCACAGTGAAGGAAAATCAAGGCCCAGTGCATAACTTTAATGGGGAGGAGGTGCCCATCATAGGTGTAACTGAGGTTGACATAAAGATAGGAAAGCACAGAATGAAACAAGAGGTATTGATCACATCAATTTGTGAAATTCCATTTCTGATGGGGACAGATTGCCTGAAAAGATTGTCTCCTCTCATAGATGGGGTGAATGGAGTGCTGTGGTCCTTAACCAAAAAACCATTGAGGTCTAAGAAACTAAAATCACAAAACAGCAATATAAATGAATGTCACACCGTTGCCAAAACAAATGATGCTGTGGAGGTATATCTCCAGAATAGCTGCATACCTAGTGTCACTGTCATATTAATGTGTCAAGACAAAATGCAGAGCGACAATGAAAAACTACCTGTACAAATATACTTGGACCCAAGGAAAGATTGGCAGACTGCCATAGATGAGCACACATTATGTTTTTATCTAAAAGAGAAAACGTGCAAACAGAATATTGCTCCTAAAACAGATTCAGAAAAACACATTACCACTCTGGCAGAAATACACATGGAAGATGAGCAACCATGGGTTCATGTTGGTATAAATGATTATCTTAAAACAATAAAAGCCACTTTAGCGCTTGAACATGAAAGGAGTTTCATTAATGAGAAATTGTTGCAAAAAATTATGGAGAGGGAAGAAATCCCGAAATTTAGGATTAAAAACCAATATGTTTCTGGCTTGGACAGTCCAGACTTTGAAAACAGAATTGCAGGCAGATGCATGCTTAAAATTAGCATTGGGCAGAAAACAATTTACCATAATGTATGGATAGTGAGTGGAACACAAAATGAATTTTACATGGGAAATGACATCATGCACAGAATGTGTATGGTGTTAGATTTCCTTAATCAAAAAATATGGTCACGCCTAGGTGGTCCGGCACCTGAATTTGAAGACAAAAGAAGGGCTTATCATTGTGCACAACTGGTTCCTTATGCAATCGAATTACAAATGAGGAAAAATACTATTATTCCTGCATTTACAAAACAGTTTGCAATAACACTGAAATGCATAAATGGACAGCAGATGAAAGGCTCTGATGCATTTGTATGCCTGAATGAATCCATAAAACAGCAAGGCCTGGATTATGAATACATTCCATTGGTAGACATTGGTGAGGGATCTGTAAAAATCATGGTAAATAATAAAGGTTGTCAGGATATTCATTTAGAGGAAAACTCCCCATTAGGAATGGCCATACAAAAATCACATTATACGGCAGATTTAAATAACATGATGATTGGGAATATTCCTGAAAAATATGTAGATGCCAAGGGCGAGTTGCCAGAACACCTGGACTCTCAGCCCAAAGGAATATTTAAAATTCATTCTGTGTATCCTTATGATTCAAATGAGACGGTGTGCTGCCATCAAGAGGATTGCATAATATTTAATTTAAATGAAAATGAAAATGAAACAGAAAATCAGCCCATTGAAGTGGAAGCTGATATGCCAACATATTTAAAAGTGGCAGCTTTACAAAAAGACACAGCCACACAGTTAGAAGAAAGCGCCGAGATTCCCTTACCAGAAGATTTTCCAGAATTTTCCAAAATGGTAGAAGAACAGATCTCCTTAGCGGATGCATGTGAAAGCAATGAGGAGAGGGACAATTTGAGGGAGATATTTATGGAGTTCAAGGATGTATTAGCAAAAGATGCTTATGATTGTGGTTTAACTGATTTACATGTGGCCACACTACCAGAAGGGTGTAGCAGAAACCCAGTGTTTGTACGCCAGTATAGACTACCGCTGGCATGTTTAGAATCATTGGCAGAGATTATTAAAAATTTGGAATCACGGGGAATCATCAGGCCCATTCATAGCACATCCAATACACCTATTTTAGGTGTATTGAAGCCAAATGGTCAATGGCGGCTATGTGCAGACTTGAGAGAGTTAAATAAAAGAGTACCAATATCTAGATGGCCACTGCCATTCATTTATCAGGGCCTAGCTCAGATACATGGTTCAAATGTATTTACCACATTAGATCTCACCTCTGGATATTGGTGCGTGCCATTGGCAGAGGAGATACAGAATTTATTTTCCTTTACATTTGACAGGACTCAATATGCCTGGCTTAGAGCTCCGTTCGGGTACATCAATAGTGGGAGTGAATTTGGCATATTTTTGAGAAAGGCCATGCCGGATGCAGCGGAAAGAGGAACAATAATTTATGTGGACGATGTCCTGATAAAAAATGAAAGTTTGAAAAGCCATTTTGATGAAATAAGACATGTACTTGGCCAATTGCAGAAAGCAGGCGCCAAAGTATCGTTGCAAAAAGCACAATGGTGCAAGAAAAAAGTGAACTTTCTAGGGCATGAAGTGACTGAACATGGGCTAAATCCACAAAAGAAGAAAATAGAGGCCATACAAAGATTAAAAGATCCTAAAAATGTGAAAGGAGTAAAAAGTTTATTAGGGATGACAGGCTATAACAGAAAGTTCATTGAAAATTATGCAGAAATCACGCAACCATTGACTAAACTGCTTAAACTGAATACTCCCTGGAAATGGGAAAAGGGGCAGTCTGATGCAGTGGCTAAATTAAAGGAATGTCTTGTAAAGGCACCATGTTTAGCATACCCCATAAAGGACAGGGATTTCTTTATAGAAATAGGTTTTTCTGAACATTGTATGTCAGCAGTGTTATCACAAAAACACGATTTGAATCACAAAACCATTGCATATGCAAGTAAGGCATTTTCCCAAGTTGAAATGAAATTTAATGAATGTGAAAAGGCCCTATTAACCACTGTGTGGGAGCTACAACATTTCCGCCCCATTGTTCAGGGAGAAAAGGTGATTATTGAAACAAATCATCAACCTTTGCAATTTTTAGAGAGTAAAAGAATTAGATCAGGCAATCTAGCACAATCCAGAATCACTTCATGGACGCTGGCATTACAAGGTTTTCCCGTAGAAGTGAGATATGGACAAAATAAAAAGAGCCCAATTGCTCAAGGGTTAGCTGACTTACATGACTGTGCAGCTGAACAAATACCAAATGAAATGGAAGTGGAAACTAGTTTGCAGGAATTTGAACAATCACCACACAAAGTTTTTGATGAAAAAACATGCAAGGATTTGCCAACTGTATATGTGGTGGTTGTGCTTTTCACATTGAAAATGACAGTAATAAACAGTTAGTGGCAGGAATAGGAAATGTCTGGTTGAAATGTGAAGGTGTCCCCAGTATAGGGATGAGGATTGGAGATAGGAGCAGTCAGGTGGCGGAATTGGCAGCCATTTATAAAGCAATTGATACTGCAGTTGATAAAAAGTTCAGTGAAATTGTCCTGGTGACTGATTCTGACTATGCACGGAATAGCTTTGTGGAGTATTTGCCTGGTTGGAAAGCAAGAGGCATGGTTACATACAACAAAAAGCCACTTAAACATGGAAAAATGATACAAGCCATAGACAAATTGGTGTCAGAAAATAATTTAACAATATACTGGAGAAAAATTCGTGGGCATTTAAAAACAGCAGGAGAGGATAAGGAGGGAAATGATAAGGCAGACCACCTGGCTAAGATTGGGGCTGTGATGGGAGAATTGCTACCTGTGCAGTAGTGCTGTACTCTGTGCTGTTTGCTACCTGTGCAGTAGTGCTGTACTCTGTGCTGTCTGCTAAATATCCTTACATAGAAAACTTCACTGAACAGATAAGAAAATTAACATTATTTGGTCGGAGGTTCCGGGATCAGAGGCCACGGGAGACGATGGAGTCCTGGAGTCCCCTGGATGAAGACCAAAAGATGCCAGCCTCCAGGTGGAGGTGAAGACAAGATAACCAGAATGCTGAAAAAGATGACTCCTATGGATCTAAGATTGCCAAGATGAAAGTGTACTCGAATGAACCAAATAACATCGCTGGTCGGGACATATCAGAGACAGACAAGAGTGCTGACATATGGAGTTCCACGTATTTATTATTTTAATTATTTATTTTAATTTGTTATATTAATTATTTGTTTTGGTTAGTTGTTTTATTTCATTGTTTTTAATTGACTTGAAAAATATAAACTTAAAGTAATGCCACTTCCACTGAGAAGGCAAATGTAGAACATTTTGTAAACTAATGAATACTGTATTGATTGCAAATTTTTCATTGATGCACATGAATATTCATTTTGTTGGATTGCTATATTGTAAAAAAAAAAAAAAAAAAAAAAAAAAGAGAGAACAAATTGTTTTTAGGAATTGGCTTGGATTATAGCCAAGTTCTAAAAACAAAAGGAGGGTATGTAAGGATATTTAGCAGACAGCACAGAGTACAGCACTACTGCACAGGTAGCAAACAGCACAGAGTACAGCACTACTGCACAGGTAGCAATTTTTTTTTGCAGCAGCACCACCACAAGGGTGCGGTGCATTGCTATATGTGTTACCAGATTAACAAGGAAAGACAGGCCATTCAGTCAAAAACGATTTTAACATATAGGATGCAAATCTATTTTTACAGTTAAAAGCACACGTGCACATTCAAAAATGCACACTATTTTTCACCTGAAATGCCTATGGTGCGAGAGACACATTTGAAAATAACAACTAACATAAATTATAACTAACCTGACTAATGAAACATAATCCACTAATAAAAAAAATGTGTCTCCACTGCAGAATTAGGCCTATTCTGAAAGTGAACTTTTAAACGCACATCCATTTTTTTTTCTGTTCTCTCTGCTGCCCTGTCCATATAACTACAGGAAGCAAATGGGCTCGAAAGAACAGGAAATCAGTTGGTTACAAAGTATTACTATAAAAATGAGCCATTGTGTAGAGAAGGAGGAGATGGCGTGATTAATTCTGAATGGAGCAGCGTCATAGCAAGTATCATGCTAGAGGGAGTGATGAGGTTTTTGCTGGGGGGAGTTTGAGGAAGAAGAAAGGCAGTCAAGATTTGGCAGAGCTGGGAGGAAGACCTTTTCCTGGTTGGAGCATTCCTATCTGCAAAAGCTGAGAATTCCAGGCAATGACCCCGGTTTGAGAAGGAAAGGCGATCCTTTTTACTGGGGTTAATCTTCAAGGGAGCCACACTCAGAAAGAGAACAGCTAAAGAAAACTTCACTGAACAGATAAGGTAATTACATAAGTATGGGAGCTTAGTGTGTACGAGAATATGCAGTCAGTGTAGGATTCCTGTGCATGCCTTAATCAAATGCTAATGTTGCAATTTGAGTTCTGTTCTCCGCCACTCTCTTTGCAGTGTGTCATAGACAAAGCTGTTACTGTGCTGTTTTAGTTATTTCTGTAAAGAGTGAGATCGTGTTTAAATGCAACTTTTATAATACAGAAAAATATTTGAAAGCAGACGGGTGGTGTGTCTTCTATTTACCAATACAGTGCTGATGAGGAGAGATTTTTAAACAGTGCAATTGTCATTTTGCATGATCAGATTCAGTATGAACAGTTGTGAGTGATTGTAGCATAGCTTGTTGGAGGTACATGAACCAACGGGAAGAGAGACTCTCTGGACATAATTCCCTACCGTATATAAGGTAGTGGAAATTACCACATATAGCTCTCTGTCGTAAATAAGTCAGTGAGATTGCCCATGGTGGCACACTAACACTAACACTGAAAATGTGGTATTCCTGAAATGTAGGCCTGAGGTCTCTCTAGTGATTACACGAAAAATCTAAGCAAAGATAAGGGATTCTGGACATTGGGGCCACCAATAAAACAAGGGAATAACGCTCACCAAAATACCACCAAATACGCATACCAACCACGCACACCAAATATGCATGTCTGGGTGCTGACATAATGCATGTCCACTGTATTATTGTTGTACAGGGCCCAATCTGAATACGAGGAGTGATTATTGCTAAGTTATTTTTCGGCGGTAATAAAATACCGTCAGGCCCCAAATCTCCACAAAATACCCTACATACCCTTCCGATAGCATGAGATGTGATAACCCAATGCTTCTACCAAACCTGAGACCCATACTATGGCATAAGATGTGATATCAAACTCCTTCCCATTCCAATCCCGAGACCCTTCCTATAGCTTGAGATGTGATATCCAACTCCTTCCCATTCCAATTCTGAGACCCTTCCTATACCAGGAGACTTGCTATCTCAATGCTTCAAATACCAAACCTGACACCCGTCCTATAACATGAGTTGTGATATCCAAATCCTTCCCCTTCCAAACCTGAGACCCTTCCTTTATCATGAGATGTGATATCCAACTCCTTCCCATTCCAATCCTGAGACCCTTCCCATATCATGAGATTTGTTATCTCAATGCTTCTAATATCAAACTTGAGACCCTCCCTATAGCATGAGATGTGATATCCAAGTCCTTCCCATTCCAATCCTGAGACCCTTCCTATAGCATGAGATGTGATATGATATCTCAATGCTTATACCAAATCTGAGACCCTTCCTATGGCATGAGATGTGATATCCAACTCCTTCCCATTCCAATCCTGAGACACTTCCTATAGCATGAGATGTGATATCTCAATGCTTCTATCAAACCTGAGACCCTTCCTTTAGCATGAGATGTGATATCCAACTCCTTCCCATTCCAATCCTGAGACCCTTCCTATGGCATGAGTTGTGATATCTCAATGCTTCTAATACCAAACCTGGGACCCGTCCTATAACATGAGATGTGATATCCAAATCCTTCCCCTTCCAAACGTGAGATCCTTCCTTTAGCATGAGATGTGATATCCAAATCCTTCCCATTCCAATCCTGAAACCCTTCCTATAGCATGAGATGTGATATCTCAATGTTTCTAATAAAAAACCTGAGACCCTTCCTATAGCAAGAGATGTGATATCCACATCCTTCCCATTCAAATCCTGAGACCCTTCCTATAACATGAGATGTGATATCCAACTCCTTCCCATTCCAACCTGAGGCCCTTCCTATAGCATGAGAAGGGATATCCAACTCCTTCCCATTGCAATCCTGAGATCCTTCCTATAACATGAGATGTGATATCCAATTATTTCCCATTCCAAACCTGAGACCCTTCCTATTGGATGAGATGTGATACCCAACTCCTTCCCATTCCAATCCTGAGACCCTTCCTATACCATGAGATGTGAACCGCAATGTTTCAAATACCAAACCTGGGACCCGTTCTATAACATGAGGTATGATATCCAAATCCTTCCCCTTCCAAACCTGAGACCTTTCCTTTAGCATGAGATGTGATATCCAAATCCTTCCCATTCCAATCCTGAGACCCTACCTATAACATGAGATGTGATATCCAAAGCCTTCCCATTCCAACCTGAGACCCTTCCTATGGCATGAGATGTGATATCCAAATCCTTCCCATTCCAATCCTGAGACCCTTCCTATAGCATGAGATGTGATATCTCAATGCTTCTATCAAACCTGAGACCCTTCCTTTAGCATGAGATGTGATATCCAACTCCTTCCCATTCCAATCCTGAGACCCTTCCTATGGCATGAGTTGTGTTAGGAAAGATTTCGTAATTGTAGGTAATTTTCCTTCCATGTGGCAACCCCTAAACTTTTTGCTGTTGTTTTTCACCTTGTTCTTGACTTTGCCAGAGAAGTGCAGCCTTCTGCTGCACTCCTCTGGGCTTTCGCTCCTTTTCTTGCGGGGAAACTGACATGCCCTTAAGACAGTCAGTACCGGGGAACGCTGTTTCCCGTAGTTTCTTTTATCATGTTGCGGCTTTAGTGCAACATGACACAAGAAGGCACTGTAAGCTAAGTTACAGCTCTCTTGGGTCTCTAGCCTTCTACAGGCCCTAGATACTCTTTTAGGATGGTATTTTGATCGGTGCAAGTCATTCAGGGACTGGAATGGTGGCAGCAATCGTTTTGTTTATTTTGAGCTCCTTTTGGCGTTCTGAGCACGTTTTTCGCACTGAACCCAAAATGGTGGCCTGGCTCCCAAAATGGCCAGACCACGAGGCTCCTTTGTCCTGTCCACTGACCGTCTTGCGCCCTTCACCTTCCCCAGGTCGAGCGACCCGGGGCCTTCCTTATTTGGGCATGTACTTTCCCGCGAAACGTGGTTGCTTTCGCGGGCTTCTACATGTCTTTTGTGTGCCTCCAGGGTGTGCGCTGGGATGTCTGGTCCCAATACACATCCTGGGTGCCAGAGAGTCTAGGGTAGTGTGAATGCCTGGGACCACCGTGGTCCGTGATTGGTCCATGTATGGTATGTGTGTTGATGAGCGGATCTCCCATTGGCTCCCCTCCGTTTTGGCGCGAAGGGAACCGTGGATAAGAGGGGGCTAGAAACACCACTACCATGTCGATCTCCTGAGTTCTCACGAACGAAGGAATACAGGAGCCAAGTATCCTGCAACCAAGAGGCTGGACCGAGGAATCGCTGGTGACCCGCTGAAGGACTCCTCCTTTGCACTGCTGTCGTCCTGTGAAACCCTTTCCTCCTTTGATCGAACCAGAAGGCCTGTACTGGTGCTTCGACCTTTGGAATAGCAGGAACAGCTATTCCCGGCGAATTCATCATCTCCTGCCAAGTAAGCCTTCGGAAGTGTCTCTGGGCCATCCAGTTGACTGACCAGCTTACAAGGGAGTCCTGCTCTGTAACCGCCGCCAGGTTGTGTTGTATTTCGAGTCCTTGTCACTCTCCCACGCTTCGTACACTTGGCGTTCCCAAGTCTGAAGGGAGGAGTGTACATTGGGCTCGGATACACACGGCCGCTCCGTTGCCCTGCTGTGGTGACAAAACTGTGCAGGTTTCGTCGATTGGGATGTCTTTTTGCTCTACACGACTACGAGGCGTTCCCTGCTCTTCTGAACCTGCCAGCTGCTGAAACTAACGTGGAGAAGCCTGGGTCTGCTTGCATCGGGGACCGGTGAGTAGTTTAGCTAGGATCTGGTCACCCTCCTGCAGTAGCCCATTGCTTTTCCCCGCTGTGTAAAAACAGCACCCTTTTGTCCGTACTCGCGCTCTGCTTCTGCTCGCTGTGTAGGCTGCGCTTGAGTCGCGGAACCTGTTCTCCTTCTGTTGTGCACTAACCCGAACTGCCTGACTTCCTCCGAAGAGCTTCTCCTTTTGCCCGTTGGCACCGGCGTGGCAGGTACTTTGAGCACAAGGCTCCACTCTTCGCAGGGCTCGGACTTCCATCTAGTTAGGTGCCTCTGAAGGCGAACTGAGTCTAAAGCATTATCGCACTGCCTGTTTTCCTTCCCTTGCAGGTGGACTACACATTTCGTGCCTCTA